>NC_056729.1:37293153-37570653 GCF_019279795.1 Protopterus annectens | reverse complement strand
GTGGGTCTGCTGGGACCTGCATTCCCATATGTACTATGGTGTTTATGTTGTATCAACATATGTGGGTTAGTAATAGTTAACACATTCCAGGATTAGGTATAACAGCATGCATAGATATTCCCATTAGCCCAGACACCAGATATGGAACAGTTGCATAGCAAACAGAACACATGCATATATGGGACCACAGTGGTAATTACAACAGCATGCAGGTACATTGATGGCACCATGCCATCAATGTTGGTGTATTTCAACATAGCACATGCATAGAAACAGTTTTAAATAATTATCAAACAATAGTATATATGTCCAAACAGTATAGTTAAGTCAGCACGTACCAATTGAGTTAGGTATTTAGTTTATTGTTGCAGATATTGTGGGGGGGAGAAAGATGTCAATTAACAACTAGTATATTCCGGTAGTTCGCATTACTTTCCTAGTCAGTGCTGTTATCTGTACCTTACAAGTATTATTACATTACCCTATTACCTTAGGTCCAAAGAAGTTCTGTGCTATGCCAAAGTCCTGCCTGATGAAAGAAACAAATGGAAATCCAAAAAACGCGGCAGGACACTGCTATATCCAGAATCTTTAAAATTTATTGTGATACAAAACTGCAAACAAGATGAGCGCTTTCGGGCAACAACCCTTCATCAGATAAAACACTCAGCAACACCAAATGAATTTAAAAAACACACTGACCAATGACAGACTAATAAAAAAAAACGCCTACTCTTAAGGGCTGGTTTAAGAGGTACAACGTCATTCAATCCAGGACTCCTATGGGCTGTCAACTCCAGAATCCATTTGGATTCAGCAACCTCTGTTAACTGTTTGATATCATCCCCCCTACTGTTTAATTTTATATTAACAATGGTCCTAAACTTAAAACTGTGCGTGGAGTTAACCTTTATATGCCTATACAAAGCATTGTGTTCATCACAGTTCCTTATGGATGACAAATGTTGTAAAACCCTCACTTTTAGCATATTGTTTGTTTTCCCCACGTAAAAACTAGGGCATAACAAACACTCAGCCAAGTATATCACGTCAGTGGTCCTGCAGGTGGCCCTCCCTTTCAAATAAAACACTCTACCACTAACCGGATGTTTAAATGAAATCTCCTTATTGCTGTAACCACATGCCTTACACGTCCCACAAGGAACAGTGCCTGTAGTGCTTTTAACAGGCTTACTACTAGTAACAATCCTTTCTTTGCACAGTAGATCTTTCAAATTTTTATTCCTCCTATATCTGAAACATGGACCATCACCTACTATTTCCCTTAAACCAGTGTCACTGGTTAAAATGTTCCAGTTCCTATGTATGATGCCACATACATCCCTGATGTTACTACTGTATGTCAACATTACCTTCTGTTCCCCTTGTGTACGGCTTCTGACTTTAGTACAAGCTGGTTCTCCTTGGGTTCGTTTAAGCCAAGCTTTATACCTATTTTGCCTAAAGCCCTTGCTTCTATCCACTACCTTATTAACCAGGCCATCTTTATAACCCCTTTCCTGAAAACTCTTCTTAAGTTTAGTCACTTCATCCCTAAACTGTGTATCAGCCATGCTAATTCTTGATGTTCTGCTGATCTGCCCCTGTATGATATTGGGGAAAGTAAAACGGGGATGCATGCTGTCAAAAGACAATAATGTGTTTTTCCAACATTCCTTCCTATACAGTTGCGATGAAAAACCATTTTCCGTGTGTTTTATACACACATCCAAAAAATATAAAGTGTTATAAGAACTTTTGACAGTAAACCTCAAGAAGGATGTGGTGGAGTGAAGGTACGTAATGAAGGTATCCAATCAACCACTATCTCCCCTCCACAAAATAAAAATATCATCTACAAAACACACGTACATTCCTATGTGCCACATCCATCTGTCAACCCCTAATACAAAGATCTTCTCCCAATAGGAGAGAACTAGATTGGCATATGTATTCGCACAGGGGGTGCCCATCGCTACCCCCTGTGCTTGTCTATACACTGAACATGCCCCCATAAACACATTATTCTCTAACACCAGGACCAACAATTCCTTAACAAGATCCACCTTTGCCTCAGTTGCACCCAATTCCTTCAAGAGTTCACATACTGCATGTATGCCATAGTCATTACTTATAACAGTAAACAGGCTGTGTACATCAAGCATCACCATCAAAAACCTACCAATAGTCTCTCCCTTGTTCAATTCCCCTAAAATAGTGAGGAAATGACCCGTATCTACCAAAACATTTTCCATTTTCTCTACATATGGTCTAAGGGTGGATTCCAACCAAATTGAAATATTCTCAGTGACCCACCCTCTACCCGAGATTATAGGTCTCAGGGGTGGGTCAACAAGAGATTTATGAACCTTAGGCAATGCCTTGAAGATGGGTGTAACAGCTTTATCTATCATCAAAAAATCAAAGAGTTCCTGTGTTATCTGCATGTGGTTAAACAACCAACGCAGATGATTGTGTACCCTATCTATTACCTGCCGTACTCCAATGGGATTTATTAAGATATACGTGCATTCTTCTGACAGCATCTCTACCAACTTTTTATTGTACCAATTAGTGTCTAACACCACCACCGCTCCTCCCTTGTCCGCCATCTTAATGGTCAAATCCGAGTTACTACTGAGGTCCAACAAAGCCTGCCTTTGCGCATGGGTTAGGTTATAATATTTACTAAACTCTCCCTCCTGGAAGTAGACCATCAGATCACATTCACATCTGTTAATAAAAAGATTCAATGCCGGCAGAAATGGTGGAACAAAACAACTAGGTTTTCTCAAATCCTTATTAACAGGGTCAGCATCACCAAAAAGCTTTTTCAACATCACATTGCAACAGAAAAACATTAGAGCCATGACCACATCACTGTAAACACATGCCCTGCTGGGCACAAAGGTTAAACCTTTATTCAAAACTATCAACTCATCATTGGTCAACGCATATGAAGATAAATTAAAAACAATACCATTGTCCATAGAAACAGTCAGTCCAAAATCCTCCTTTTCTTGGTCAAGTCCCTGTCGTCGCTCAGGGACCTTTTCCATGCCCCTTTCTTTTTCACCTGTGCCGGCAACATATCCAAAAAATGATTCTGCCCTTGTGAGGTCTTGGGACGTGCCCCTGCTGTATTCACCCCCAGGTTAGAGACCCCAGACATAGAGACTCCCAAAACACTGTCACTCAATCCAGCCATCATAGCATCAGTGGAATTGGTGGAGGCAGTCGTCAAAGCCATTGAAGGTATGACTTGCATTATGTTGCCTTCTGCAACCAATGCCTCATCGACTGAGCCAGAAACACCAGGTCTAATGTGAGCTGTCTCCCCCGAATGACCGGAAATGGTAGTCCATATGCCACTAGGAACATCTACCACATCAATAGGAACCATGCATTCACATTGGCCACCCCCCTCTTGCTGACGTATGGTCGATCTCCCAACCCCTCGTGCATGAGTGGTCGGAGGTGGATTTCTATGCCTCGGCCAAACAAAGATGTTACCATTTAAAAAATCTTCATAATCCCTTTGCAATTTTCCTATCTTCTGCACACGTAGTTTCTCATCATTATCTTTGAAGGTAGCATACAGCTGTTCCAAGCGTGCTTTACACCTCTCCTCTGCAAACTCTGTCACCAGTTTTTGCTGCAGATGTAACACTTCCTTTTTTAACCCTTCGATCTCCGGGGCAAAGAAACTGTTAAGAAGTTCCATATATTGGTAGCTAGTACAGATATTTAGCGACTGCCATTTGGCCAACAGTTCAGGGTATCTGTCACCCTGTGTAGGCATACACAGGATTCTCATCCCCGTGGCACTATACCATATTCTAGACAAGCTTCTAGGTGATGCGTTTGCCATTGCAAGCATTGCAGCCTCAACACCTTATAGTTGAGGTCCCATAGCATATCGTCAAATGTCTTGTCCATGGCCATGGGGACCATACTATCCACATGTTTCCCTTTCTGAATCGTGAAACCCAAATTCAGCAAGGGATTCTCCTGTGAAGCAAACTGCTCAGTACACCATCCTCCAAGTTCTCCTCCAATGCAACACAAAGCCGGTGGATCAACTGATACACCTGTAACAGATGTTTTCTCTATAGCATGCATAGCACCAACGAACAAAGATATATGCAACAAGGTCCAAAGAAGTTCTGTGCTATGCCAAAGTCCTGCCTGACGAAAGAAACCAATGGAAATCCAAAAAATGCGGTAGGACAATGCTATATCCAGAATCTTTAAAATTTATTGTGATACAAAACTGCAAACAAGATGAGCGCTTTTGGGCAACAACCCTTCATCAGATAAAACACTCAGCACCACCAAATCAATTTAAAAAACACATTGACCAATGACAGACTAATAAAAAAAACGCCTATTCTTAAGGGCTGGTTTAATAGGTACAACGTCATTCAATCCAGGACTCCTATGGGCTGTCAACTCCAGAATCCATTTGGATTCAGCAACCTCTGTTAACTGTTTGATATCACCCCCCCCCCACTGTTTAATTTTATATTAACAATGGTCCTAAACTTAAAACTGTGTGTGGAGTTAACCTTTATATGCCTATACAAAGCATTGTGTTCATCACAGTTCCTTATGGATGACAAATGTTGTAAAACCCTCACTTTTAGCATATTGTTTGTTTTCCCCACGTAAAAACTAGGGCATAACAAACACTCAGCCAAGTATATCATGTCTGTGGTCCTGCAGGTGGCCCTCCCTTTCAAATAAAACACTCTACCACTAACCGGATGTTTAAATGAAATCTCCTTATTGATGCAACCACATGCCTTACACGTCCCACAAGGAACAGTGCCTGCGGTGCTTTTAACAGGCTTACTACTAGTAACAATCCTTTCTTTGCACAGTAGATCCTTCAAATTTTTATTCCTCCTATACCTGAAACATGGACCATCACCTACTATTTCCCTTAAACCAGTGTCACTGGTTAAAATGTTCCAGTTCCTATGTATGATGCCACATACATCCCTGATGTTACTACTGTATGTCAACATTACCTTCTGTTCCCCTTGTGTACGGCTTCTGACTTTAGTACAAGCTGGTTCTCCTTGGGTTCGTTTAAGCCAAGGTTTATACCTATTTTGCCTAAAGCCCTTGCTTCTATCCACTACCTTATTAACCAGGCCATCTTTATAACCCCTTTCCTGAAAACTCTTCTTAAGTTTAGTCACTTCATCCCTAAACTGTGTATCAGCCATGCTAATTCTTGATGTTCTGCTGACCTGCCCCTGTATGATATTGGGGAGAGTAAAACGGGGATGCATGCTGTCAAAAGACAATAATGTGTTTTTCCAACATTCCTTCCTATACAGTTGCGATGAAAAACCATTTTCCGTCTGTTTTATACACATATCCAAAAAATCTAAAGTGTTATAAGAACTTTTGACAGTAAACCTCAAGAAGGACGTGGTGGAGTGAAGGTACGTAATGAAGGTATCCAATAAACCACTATCTCCCCTCCACAAAATAAAAATATCATCTACAAAACGCATGTACATTCCTATGTGCCGCATCCATCTGTCAACCCCTAATACAAAGATCATACATAGAAAGGGGCATGGAAACGGTCCCTGAGCGAAGACAGGGACTTGAACAAGAAAAGGAGGTTTTGGACTGACTGTTTCTATGGACACTGGTATTGTTTTTAATTTATCTTCTTATGAGTTGACCAATGATGAGTTGACAGTTTTGAACAAAGGTTTAACCTTTGTGCCCAGCAGGGCATGTGTTTACAGTGATGTGGTCATGGATCTAATGTTTTTCTGTCGCAATGTGATGTTGAAAAAGCTTTTTGGTGATGCTGACCCTGTTAATAAGGATTTGAGAAAACCTAGTTGTTTTGTTCCACCATTTCTGCCAGCATTGAATCTTTTTATTAACAGATGTGAATGTGATCTGATGGTCTACTTCCAGGAGAGAGAGTTTAGTGAATATTATAACCTAACCCATGCGCAAAGGCAGGCTTTGTTGGACCTCAGTAGTAACTCGGATTTGACCATTAAGATGGCGGATAAGGGAGGAGCGGTGGTGGTGTTAGACACTAATTGGAACAATAAAAAGTTGGTAGAGATGCTGTCAGAAGAAAGCACGTATATCTTAATAAATCCCATTGGAGTACGGCAGGTAATAGATAGGATACACAATCGTCTGCGTTGGTTGTTTAACCACATGCAGATAACACAGGAACTCTTTGATTTTTTGATGATAGATAAAGCTGTTACACCCATCTTCAAGGCATTGCCTAAGGTACATAAATCTCTCGTTGACCCACCCCTGAGACCTATAGTCTCGGGTAGAGGGTGGGTTACTGTGAATATTTCAATTTGGTTGGAATCCACCCTTAGACCATATGTAGAAAAAATGGAAAATGTTTTGGTAGATACGGGTCATTTCCTCACTATTTTAGGGGAATTGAACAAGGGAGAGACTATTGGTAGGTTTTTGATGGTGACGCTTGATGTACACAGCCTGTTTACTGTTATAAGTAATGACTATGGCATACATGCAGTATGTGAACTCTTGAAGGAATTGGGTGCAACGGAGGCGAAGGTGGATCTTGTTAAGGAATTGTTGGTCCTGGTGTTAGAGAATAATGTGTTTATGGGGGCATGTTCAGTGTATAGACAAGCACAGGGGGTAGCGATGGGCACTCCCTGTGCGAATACATATGCCAATCTAGTTCTCTCCTATTGGGAGAAGATCTTTGTATTAGGGGTTGACAGATGGATGCGGCACATAGGAATGTACGTGCGTTTTGTAGATGATATTTTTATTTTGTGGAGGGGAGATAGTGGTTTATTGGATACCTTCATTACGTACCTTCACTCCACCACGTCCTTCTTGAGGTTTACTGTCAAAAGTTCTTATAACACTTTAGATTTTTTGGATGTGTGTATAAAACAGACGGAAAATGGTTTTTCATCACAACTGTATAGGAAGGAATGTTGGAAAAACACATTATTGTCTTTTGACAGCATGCATCCCCGTTTTACTTTCCCCAATATCATACAGGGGCAGATCAGCAGAACATCAAGAATTAGCATGGCTGATACACAGTTTAGGGATGAAGTGACTAAACTTAAGAAGAGTTTTCAGGAAAGGGGTTATAAAGATGGCCTGGTTAATAAGGTAGTGGATAGAAGCAAGGGCTTTAGGCAAAATAGGTATAAACCTTGGCTTAAACGAACCCAATGAGAACCAGCTTGTACTAAAGTCAGAAGCCGTACACAAGGGGAACAGAAGGTAATGTTGACGTACAGTAGTAACATCAGGGATGTATGTGGCATCATACATAGAAACTGGAACATTTTAACCAGTGACACTGGTTTAAGGGAAATAGTAGGTGATGGTCCATGTTTCAGGTATAGGAGGAATAAAAATTTGAAGGATCTACTGTGCAAAGAAAGGATTGTTACTAGTAGTAAGCCTGTTAAAAGCACCGCAGGCACTGTTCCTTGTGGGACGTGTAAGGCATGTGGTTACAGCAATAAGGAGATTTCATTTAAACATCCGGTTAGTGTTAGAGTGTTTTATTTGAAAGGGAGGGCCACCTGCAGGACCAGAGATGTGATATACTTGGCTGAGTGTTTGTTATGCCCTAGTTTTTACGTGGGGAAAACAAACAATATGCTAAAAGTGAGGGTTTTACAACATTTGTCATCCATAAGGAACTGTGATGAACACAATGCTTTGTATAGGCATATAAAGGTTAACTCCACACACAGTTTTAAGTTTAGGACCATTGTTAATATAAAATTAAACAGTAGGGGGGGGTGATATCAAACAGTTAACAGAGGTTGCTGAATCCAAATGGATTCTGGAGTTGACAGCCCATAGGAGTCCTGGATTGAATGACGTTGTACCTCTTAAACAAGCCCTTAAGAATAGGCGTGTTTTTTATTAGTCTGTCATTGGTCAATGTGTTTTTTAAATTGATTTGGTAGTGCTGAGTGTTTTATCTGATGAAGTGTTGTTGACCGAAAGCGCTCATCTTGTTTGCAGTTTTGTATCACAATAAATTTTAAAGATTCTGGATATAGCATTGTCCTACCGCGTTTTTTGGATTTCCATTTGTTTCTTTCGTCAGGCAGGACTTTGGCATAGCACAGAACTTCTTTGGACCTTGTTGCATATATCTTTGTTCATTGGTGCTATGAATGCTATAGAGAAAACATCTGTTACAGGTGTATCAGTTGATCCACCAGCTTTGTGTCGCATTGGAGGAGAACTTGGAGGATGGTGTACTGAGCGGTTTGCTTCACAGGAGAATCCCTTGCTGAATTTGGGTTTCACAATTCAGAAAGGGAAACATGTGGATAGTAGGGTCCCCATGGCCATGGACAAGACATTTGACGATATGCTACGGGACCTCAACTAGAAGGTGTTGAGGCTGCAATGCTTGCAATGGCAAATGCATCACCTAGAAGCTTGTCTATAATATGGTATAGTGCCACGGGGGATGAGAATCCTGTGTATGCCTACACAAGGTGACAGATACCCTGAACTGTTGGCCAAATGGCAGTCGCTAAATATCTGTACTACCTACCAATATATGGAACTTCTTAACAGTTTCTTTGCCCCGGAGATTGAAGGGTTAAAAAAGGAAGTGTTACATCTGCAGCAAAAACTGGTGACAGAGTTTGCAGAGGAGAGGTGTAAAGCACGCTTGGAACAGCTGTATGCTACCTTCAAAGATAATGATGAGAAACTACGTGTGCAGAAGATAGGAAAATTGCGAAGGGATTATGAAGATTTTTCAAATGGTAACATCTTTGTTTGGCCGAGGCATAGAAATCCACCTCCAACCACTCATGCACGAGGGGTTGGGAGATCGACCATACGTCAGCAAGAGGGGGGTGGCCAACGTGAATGCATGGTTCCTATTGATGTGGTAGATTTTCCTAGTGTCATACGGACTACCATTTCCGGTCATTCGGGGGAGACAGCTCACATTAGACCTGGTGTTTCTGGCTCAGTCGATGAGGCATTGGTTGCAGAAGGCAACATAATGCAAGTCATACCTTCAATGGCTTTGACGACTGCCTCCACCAATTCCACTGATGCTATGATGGCTGGATTGAGTGACAGTGTTTTGGGAGTCTCTATGTCTGGGGTCTCTAACCTGGGGGTGAATACAGCAGGGGCATGTCCAAAGACCTCACAGGGGCAAAATCGTTTTTTGGACATGCTGCCAGCACAGGTAAAAAAGAAAGGGGCATGGAAACGGTCCCTGAGTGAAGACAGGGACTTGACCAAGAAAAGGAGGATTTTGGACTGACTGTTTCTATGGACAATGGTATTGTTTTTAATTCATCTTCATATGCGTTGACCAATGATGAGTTGATAGTTTTGAATAAAGGTTTAACCTTTGTGCCCAGTAGGGCTTGTGTTTACAGTGATGTGGTTATGGATTTAATGTTTTTCTGTCGCAATGTGATGTTGAAAAAGCTTTTTGGTGAAGTAAACCCTGTTAACAATGTTTTGAGAAAACCTAGCTGTTTTGTTCCACCATTTCTGCCAGCATTGAACCTTTTTATTAACAGGTGTGAATGTGATCTGATGGCCTATTTCCAGGAGGGAGAGTTTAGTAGATATTACAACTTAACCAACATGCAAAGGCAGGCTTTGTTGGACCTTAGTAGTAACTCGGATTTGACTATTAAGATGGCCGACAAGGGAGGAGCAGTGGTGGTGTTGGACACAGATTGGAACAATAAAAAGTTGGTAGAGATGCTGTCAGAAGAAAGCACGTATATCTTAATAAATCCCATTGAAGTACGGCAGGTGATAGATAGGGTACACAATCGTCTGAGATGGTTACTTAACCATATGCAGATTACACAGGAACTTTTTGATTTTTTGTGGATAGATAAATCTGTTACACCTATCTTCAAGGCGCTACCCAAGATTCATAAGTCTCTTGTTGACCCACCCCTGAGACCTATAGTTTCGGGCAGAGGGTGGGTCACAGAGAACATTTCAATCTGGTTGGAATGTACCCTTAGACCGTATGTAGAGAAATTGGAGAATGTTCTGGTAGATACGGGCCATTTCCTTACTATTTTAGGGGAATTGAATAGGGGACAGACCAATGATAAGTTTCTGATGGTGACGCTTGATGTGCATAGTTTGTTTACTGTTATTAGCAATGACTATGGTACATATGCAGTTAGTGAACTCTTGAAGGAATTGGGAGTAACAGAGGCGAAGGTGGTTCTTGTTAAGAAATTGTTGGTCCTGGTGTTAGAGAATAATGTGTTTATGGGGGCATGTTCGGTGTATAGACAAGCACAGGGGGTAGCGATGGGCACCCCCTGTGCGAATACATATGCCAATCTAGTTCTCTCCTATTGGGAGAAGATCTTTGTATTAGGGGTTGACAGATGGATGCGGCACATAGGAATGTACGTGCATTTTGTAGATGATATTTTTATTTTGTGGAGGGGAGATAGTGGTTTATTGGATACGTTCATTACGTACCTTCACTCCACTATGTCCTTCTTGAGGTTTACTGTCAAAAGTTCTTATAACACTTTAGATTTTTTGGATGTGTGTATAAAACAGACAGAAAATGGTTTTTCATCGCAACTGTATAGGAAGGAATGTTGGAAAAACACATTATTGTCTTTTGACAGCATGCATCCCCGTTTTACTTTCCCCAATATCATACATGGGCAGGTCAGCAGAACATCAAGAAATAGCATGGCTGATACACAGTTTAGGGATGAAGTGACTAAACTTAAGAAGTGTTTTCAGGAAAGGGGTTATGAAGATGGCCTGGTTAATAAGGTAGTGGATAGAAGCAAGGGCTTTAGGCAAAATAGGTATAAACCTTGGCTTAAACGAACCCAAGGAGAACCAGCTTGTACTAAAGTCAGAAGCCGTACACAAGGGGAACAGAAGGTAATGTTGACGTACAGTAGTAACATCAGGGATGTATGTGGCATCATACATAGGAACTGGAACATTTTAACCAGTGACACTGGTTTAAGGGAAATAGTAGGTGATGGTCCATGTTTCAGGTATAGGAGGAATAAAAATTTGAAGGATCTACTGTACAAAGAAAGGATTGTTACTAATAGTAAGCCTGTTAAAAGCACCGCAGGCACTGTTCCTTGTGAGACGTGTAAGGCATGTGGTTACATCAATAAGGAGATTTCATTTAAACATCCGGTTAGTGTTAGAGTGTTTTATTTGAAAGGGAGGACCACCTGCAGGACCACAGACGTGATATACTTGGCTGAGTGTTTGTTATGCCCTAGTTTTTACGTGGGGAAAACAAACAATATGCTAAAAGTGAGGGTTTTACAACATTTGTCATCCATAAGGAACTGTGATGAACACAATGCTTTGTATAGGCATATAAAGGTTAACTCCACACACAGTTTTAAGTTTAGGACCATTGTTAATATAAAATTAAACAGTAGGGGGGGTGATATCAAACAGTTAACAGAGGTTGCTGAATCCAAATGGATTCTGGAGTTGACAGCCCATAGGAGTCCTGGATTGAATGACATTGTACCTCTTAAACCAGCCCTTAAGAATAGGCGTGTTTTTTATTAGTCTGTCATTGGTCAATGTGTTTTTTAAATTGATTTGGTGGTGCTGAGTGTTTTATCTGATGAAGGGTTGTTGCCCGAAAGCACTCATCTTGTTTGCAGTTTTGTATCACAATAAATTTTAAAGATTCTGGATATAGCAGTGTCCTGCCGCGTTTTTTGGATACCCTATTACCTTAGTTTGGACAGTGGTGTGGCTGTTGACAACTGTATACATGAACTGGTTTTACCTGCAGTATACACTTCTTGTCTGATATACCTGTGGATGAATTGTTTGTTAACACTAACTAACTGTTTCAGCACATACTCCCAGATTCCAGGTTGATGTTATGCACATACCTGTCCATCTCTTTTTGCACAGACTCTGGCCATGTCTTGACCACATGCAGGTGAACCGGGACATATTTAGATTATTGCCCTCTTCAACCTTTAGTGACTTACAACACTCTTATACAGGATTTCCTAGACAGTTATATTATGTAGCACAGTGTGGGTGGCAGTGATGAGTGATACCTTATTATTCAGAGCAACTGCAACACTCACAATGCCTTACAACACTCACAATGCCATACAATACCAGAGTAAACAGTACCAGTACAGAGTATCAATCTTTTTTTTTCTAGGCACAGTGTTTGTATCTGATGGACCTGTGGGAGCAATGTTTGTTAACACTACCTGAATGTTGCCACACAACTTACCAGAATCCACATTAGTATTAAGCACATACATCTCACTCTGTTACTGTACACACTCTGGTCACAGGTTGACAACATGGGAGTGTAGATGGGACATACATGGCTTATTACTCTCATAACAGTTTGGGGAGTTGCTAGAGTGACAGGTTTGTTCTTATAGATGTGTGACAATCAGTTGTATTTCTTGTTTGCTGCCTAAATGTCTGGGATCATCCCACTGATTTCCCAGGGTGACAGGGTGACAGGCAGAATATATGGACCAATTTACTGCACATTCTGGACATATCTGTAAAGTTGTGGGGTATGATTCTGTATGCAACCTACTTCCACTCCCAGGATTCGAACCATGGCTGTGTGTGCTAAAAATCCAACAGTTCACATCTTAGTTGCATGTGTATTTGGATTTTGTTGTCTGTCTTTTCACTGTTTTCTGTCTATGTCTCCCTCAGTTGTACTAAATGACCTCTGGGGATTACACCAGTCATATACAGACATTCCTACACATTTTATTTATGTTGCACAGTGTGGGTGACAGTGCTTAATACAACAGTACTATTAAGTGATTGCAAATCTACATTACCATATGATACCAGAGTAAACACATGCAGTCCAGCAGTTAGACCTTTATTGTCAGGCTATTATGCTTTTATTTACATACAACCTATATGAGACTCTTCCCACCATATTCTCTGGTGTATGCAGTACTTGCCTTAAGCACTACAGGTTTTATACGGGCAATTAACTTACTAATACTTTTAGATTTATTTCCTGTGACAGTACATGTAAGAGTATTACTAACCTGCCTCGCGTCACAACCTCTCCAAGCAACATCCATGGACCTCCTGGTTTGCAGCCCACTCACTTGCCACTGTGAAGGACATAAGATGAATATTTAGCCATACTTATCCATTACATACATGAGCTGGCAATTATTTAATAGGTAGTGGAGTGATACTTCCACACAGCTGGGACCTCCCCTGTCCTCCCAGCCTCATGGCTCCACTGATCCAAGAGATCCCCCTTTCACCGCTTCAGGACGGCATAGTGATGCCTGACCTGCTCACAAGTTTGGGGTATGCCAGTGGCACTGGCGAGGTCATGGACGAGATGGTCCCAGGCTTCCACTTTATATTGGGAACCCTGGTACTGGCCCTTCAGCAGTCTCTGCTAGTGGTCTTTCACAAGGAGTCCTGCCATGACTCTGGACTCCTGGATGCCCCAGCGCTACACCCAAAAGTGCACACCCTCTCCCATTCCAGACATAGTGCCTGCAAGGGGAAGCTACAACCAGTTATGAGATGTAGTCCCGCATGTTGGGTTTAAATAGGCTTGATTTCCCACACTTTGCTGTGATTGGACGGTTTTGAAAAGGCTAAGCTATGGACAAACCTGCTTACCTAAGGTTGGCATTGTTTAAAGGGGTATACCAATAGGCAAATTGAGTTAGCTGGCCTACACATTGCGTACACCTACTAAGCTGGGCTGTGCAATGCTTAGCGTTGCTTAATATTTAATTTGCATTATATTTGCTTTTTGGTATTGATTTATTATTCATTACATGTTATATATGTGTCTTGTATCCATGCTTCATGTGTACGTACACTTTATGAGGTGCTTGTGTTTATTAGGGGACTTCAACACTTTATTACAATTACACCTCACATCTGGGCTTACTGCAATACTCCAGTTCACATATCTATGTTATGTAGTAGGTTATACAACATAAGACTGTATATAGATTCCTTTGACATGTTCAGTTTGATTTTCCTATAGTGAAGATTTGTTTGGTGATACCTCAATGTTATGTACTGCTGTGATGGCTTAGTGGTTAATTACTGTGACTATAGTGTATAGGGTCCTGGGTTCAAGACCTGCAAAGGCTGTTTATTTTTTTTCTGGCCAGAACAGTGGCTGTTGCATACAGAATGATTAAGGCACGTTTAAGCACTTGTAAGCAGGTTTGCATGGGTTTGCATGAGGTTAAGCTATGCTAACCTTCGGTTAAATATGCTTACAGAGCATTAGCTTCAATATTGTTTAACCTGTGTGCGCATTGCTTATACCCATGCAAATGGGCTTAAACCCGCTTACTAGTGCTTAAATATGCTTACTCCTGCTTACTACTGCTTAATGGTGCTTACACTTGCTTACTAGTGCTTACTCCGGCTTACCACTGCACTCATTTAGACAGTAATGTCTAATGGTTCTTGGGAAGGTGGGGGATTTGGAAGCTGTATAGAGTTATCATTCATTACACATTTTACCTTCCATTTATATCCCTGATTCCTGTGTACATATACTGTTTGGGGTACGTGTGATTATCTGTGGACTTTGCAACATTATGACGCTGACACCTCACATCTGCATTTAATGCAGTACTCCAGCTCACAAATTTATGTTATTTAGTAGGTTATGCGACTAAAAATATTGGCAATAAAGGGATTTCACATGGTAAATGGAATGCGCTGCAGTGGGACTTGAACCGTGAATGACTGCACTTAAGGAGAATGCTCTGTCCTCTACACTATTGCTGTACTGCTTCATTTGCATATATTTTGTTTTTTATCCTCTTCTGCCATTTAAGCTGCATTAACTGTAGCTAAGCGATGGGCAAACCCATGCACCTACGGTTAAATTTAATCTGTGTCATAAAAAAAAATCTTTATATGTGTTGTTTTAACTATTGCTCTTGTACACATGGGGGGATGTTGCTGGGGGTATGCGTACACCTATGAGCGGTCTCGCTCATTCTTTTATGACTTGTCTGCTGTTCTTCATTGCAGGGACATGTATATTCTGAGAGCTCTGCTCTCAGACATGCCCCCTGCACTCTTACATGCTTTGTGTAAGATTAGGAGCTTAGGCAGCACATCTTCATTAATATGCATGGCTCGCTACCATCCCGCTCCTAAACGGCCACTTCCGTACAGGACTAAGCAAGTCCTGCATGGAAGGATAGTAAATCTGGGGGATAATTTATAAAGCATGGTAAAAGAAGCACTACAGAGCATTCAGTACATTACTGCAACCAAAACTGTGAGATATGTTAGTATGTAAGTGCAGTATTGTGTCGTTAACCATTTTTATTGATGTTTAATAGAAATAATGTATATATATCATGGAAACTAAAGTACTACAGTGCATTCAGTACATTACTGCAAGCAAATGTAAAATATATGTCAATATAAACTTCAGTATTCTGTCTTTAACTTATTTTATAAGATGTAAGTATTTATAAAGAGTGTTTTCAGTAAAATATTGCAAACAAATGTATCTCTGGCACAAATATGATCATTATGTTTGTATAATAGATTGCAACATGTAAATTGCATCAGAATTTGTTAGTAATATATTCTCCTGCCAAGTATAGATAAGCACATTCCATAAAATGTTATCCAAAATCTGCATAAATGCTTATCATATCATTCTCCCACATACGCATATGCGCTTCCCAAATCAGTAGTCCTGTGTCTGCATAAGCACTTCCCATACATTATGTTTTATTTAAAATACAGAGTTATTAAAATAAAATGTTTTAAAATAAGAAATTGAATGCTGTGTAATATGATGTGTGAATTTAATGTGTGTATTTTTTCTTTTGTCTCCCCCCTCCTTTTTCTCTGTTTTTATTACTTTTAATTATGCATTCTTTTAGCCCTTCTTATTTTCTTTCTCTCCCATTTCTGTTCATTTTTTACAGATCCAAAATCCTCAGGAGTGGCCCATGCATGTACCTCCAAGGTTAGGGAGCACTCACCCTCTGCCTATTTGGGGACATCCTCATAGGGGCATGACAGTGACTTTGATTCTGCAAGCACCCTGGCACATGGTAGCCTGGCAGGCCTCACTGAACAGGGACTTCAGGAGATGGCTGAGAACATGCTTGATCAAGTCATGGACAGATAAATTCAACCAGTTGAAGACTCTCTACAGCCTGTTCAAGACAGGCTGTCCCAGATGATGCTGACTATTACACCACCACAGGCCCCTACTCCCTTCAAAATCAGGGTCCTCCACTCCACCACCACTGAGAGTGGAAACATTTGAGGATCTGTGAAATGGGACTCCTGCTGGCACGTCTTCAGGTCTTTTTCTCATATCCTTTCTCCTACACCCTCTTTCCAGTTTCCCAGCTATACAACAATCTTAGCTAAAAATATTTGAAAAAGTGGGGGGGTCTATCCCTGCCAAAAAGATTGTGCCCCTCATCTACCACTTCATCCAGTATAACCCCCGATGTTTTTCTTCTGTAATTTCCACTTTGTTGCGTCAGCCTTTTTTCAATATTTCACATCTCCCCTTTTCTATTCTTTAAAGTAACCAACAGGGTGTGCAGATGAGGATTCCTGTATATAATAAAATTTAAACCCCTTTATTTTTAAAATATTATAATAAAATCTGCACAGTTCACTGCTTGCCTTAGGCCTTTTAAACATAGCTGCATCTGTACACAACATCTGAAAATATATCACCAAACTCACTGAAATCTAACTAAAACCTGATATAAAGGACAATGATATTCTACCTCCAGGCTATAACATATACCGTTATAACAGAAAAAATAGACAGGGTGACAGGGTTGCCATAATGTACAAGCAGAACTTACAACTAAAGCTTATACAACCAAACATCCCCAAATTCAATAATGTTGAAATCCTGTTTACCAAACTACACATTAAGAACAAGAATAACATAACCATAATCACTAATTATATTCCTCCTGGCAATAATTCTCACACAATTAAGGAAATACTCCACTGGGTTTCAGTTACCTTCTCACATGAAACCATCATAATAGGTGACTTCATCTCTGACTGGTGCTCCTATAACTCAGATAACTCCTCTAATTTCTTCAATCTTCATGGTTTCTCACAATTAATTCATTCCACAACTAGATCTGATAAAACTAGCAATGAACAATCTATTTTAGATTGGATCCTTACAAAAACACGTATGGCTGCTTTTCAATCAGGATGCCTCCCTAATACTCTCAGTGATCATCTCCCTACCTATTAAGTCAGACGTCATATTAACCCCCCCCCCCAGACAAACTTTTTTCCAGCAAGTTCGCAGCAAAAAGAACTTCAATAACAACACTTTCATTACTCTTTTGCAACTCTGTGATTGGTCTCCACTCAAAGATCTTCCTCTTGATGCTGCCGTTCAATACTTCAATTCCACCTTTCTAAATATTCTAAACAAGCTTGCACCTTTTAAAGCTATAAGAGTCAAATCTAACTATGCTCCTTAGCAAAAGATACAAGACATCTTCTCATACAAAGGGACACTATCTGGTCTACCTGGCATTCCACCAAAAAACAAAAATGTCTAGAACATTGCAGGCAACTTCACAAAAAAAGCCAAGTCCGAAGAAAAACTTGATGAAAAATTGTTACTTCATATTACAACAAAAGCATAACAACAATCCCAAGAATCTATGGACTGCTATTAGCAAACTTCTTCAACCTAAACACTCATCATCCCCCTCCCCATCTTTTTTAAACAATATTGATAACATTGCTACATAATTCAATACCTTTTTTTAACTAGTTCTATTCATTCGCTAAGTCTAACCATACAGCTACTCCATTCCCATATACATTTAATGAAAGCAGCAATTCTTTTTCTATTAACCCCATTCCAAAAGATACTATAAAAAACTACTCTCAAAACTCAAACCTACCACCTTGGCTGCAGACAACCTCCCTACAGAATTTCTAAAAATTCCAGCCAGTGCTATTGCCTATCTGGTCAGTATTCTGATCAATCGCTCTATCTCAGAACACTGAGCTAGAACATTTCTTATATCATCCCTCTAGCTGGAAAATTTCTTATATCATCCCTCTACACAAAGTTGGTGACTCAACTGAATTCATTAATTATAGCCCCATTGCCATCTTACCACTCCTTTCCAAAATAATAGCAAAGTGTGTACACAACCAACTTTTAAAGTATCTTTTATCCAGTAGCCTTCTGTCTAACAATCAACATGGCTTCCGTCTAAATCACAGTACCACAACTGCCCTTCTCAGCTTCACTAATACCATAAATTGACACAGAAATGATGGGAAGCTAGTTTCCTCTACCTTTCTTGATCTATCCAAAACTTTTCACACTGTTTCCCATCATAAACTTCAAGATGAATAATGCTTTCTTAACCTCAGCTTCACCTCTCTAACTTTGTTCCATAGTTACCTTTCTGGTTGGCAACAAGCTGTCAAATGGCAGCATGAAATCTACACCTTACTACCTATTAACATGGGAGCTCCACAAGCCTCAATTCTTGGTCCTCTGCTTTTCTCCATCTTTACAAATAGGCTCCATACTTCCACTCCACTAGCCTATGTCTTTCAATATGCAGATGACTCTGCTCTCATCTGTGCTGCTCCTTTCCTAAACGATCTTGTCAATATTACTCAGCAATCCTTTCTATCTGTTAAAGCATAGCTATCTGATTCACAACTGATTTTGAACCCTTCTAAAACTAAAATAATGTTATTCTACCCCAGCCATTTAGAAAGTCCCCCTATACTTTCCAAATCCATTCCTCTAACTACACCATAATAACAGCTGTAACTCAAACTAAATTGCTAGGCATTCTAATAGATAATATCTTGTCTTTTGACATTCATCTCTCTCAGTCCATCAAGAGGACTCATATTAAACTTGGATCATTATATAGAATCAAACCTTTCCTGAATAAGAACTCATGACAAGCTACAGCGAGAACTCATCTCCCCACCTTACTATATGCCTCTCCTATCTTCATTAACATTAGTAAAACTCCCCTGGCTGAGGTTACAACCTGCTATAATTAAATAGCCAAATTTGCTACTAACTCCTCTTACAGATCTCACCATTGCTTGTCTTTACATCAACTAAACTGGCTAGAACTACCACTCCATTTAACTTACACTCAACTGTCTCTTGCACACAGACTTGTTCATCAACCTAAAAAAACCTACCCTTCATAGTATGCTTTTACCTTATGCTAACACCCATACTCTGATCCTCTAACAGATCTTTACTACAAGTCTCCAAATCCAATAACAAAGCAAGGAACTCTCTTCTCACTAATTACTTCTCCAAATTATAGAATTATATTACCCAGAGCATATTAACGATTTCTCTGTTCCTCTTCTCCTCCTCTCCATCCAAATGTTACCTAATCTCTCTACCTTTCTTTATCCTTTTTTTTCCACTTTTCCTGTCCCTTCACTTTTTCCTCTTCTAACCATTACCACCCTCCTTTCTTGTTTTCTTTCTAATGTTTTTTCCTCCTCTCTCTACTTTCTATTACCATATTCTAGTTCTTTAAATATATCTAAGTCTTTACTATCTTTAGTAAGGCACATGTGATATTACAATTCTCATAATGTTTATATGCTTCCCTATGATGTAAGAGTTCTTAGGATGTTCATAATTTCTGTTTTGTCCTTCTCTAAATATTGTAATTTTTTTTCTGTGGAGTTTTTCTACCTGGGACTCTGCTGGAAACAGGCTTATCACCCAGTCAGACTGTCCCAGTAAACAAATATTAAATAAATAAATAAAATATGAAAAAAATATGAAGCCTACAGGGCTCCCTATTGAAATGTCAGCACTCAAAATGCAAGTGCCAATAAGCTGAAAGAAAGATTGAAAACCAGAAGAACAGTGCATCTCAAAAATCACTATTCTTCTTAAAACTTTGTTTTGCATAGGGTTAAGCCCTCCCATACCCTTGCTGGTGGGGGCAAGTCCCCACACCCCAAAACTTTTATATACCAACTCCAAGATGGCCTTACCTTGGAGAAAAGTGTATATTCCAAGAAATGGCATCTCAAACATAAAATATGTAAGGCCATTCTTTCAGCCATTCAGTCTCCACATTTTGGGACTTGCTCTAAGGGGTCCCAAACTTTCAAATGGTTACCAGCCAAACAGCTTTCACACAGAACTTTGTACACCTAACAGTTAAGTTTAGATGTGTTACACATTTGCCATAAGTAGGTGTGTTTTTCAAAATGCCTTTACTTTTCCTCATTCAGCATTAATAAACTGTGCTTAGCTTATTTGCATATAGATGTAGTGGTACTCTCCATGGATAACTGCTACATGACTGTAAAGTCCCAGACCACAGATATAACCCTATATTTTTGTCTCATCTAGCACATTTTTTTATTGCTATTTTATTATACAATAATTCTTCACACCTTCTTTTCCATAATATCCAAGCTGATACAAAACAATATTTTGTTCTATTTTTCAATTTCACATGCTTTACTTTTTCATATTTTCCAAATAATATTATATCAAATATTATTTTCTAAATAATATCATATCAAATATTATATTTTAAAATCATTTCCATGTATATTCCCTTTTAACATTTTTCCAAAACTTTTCCTTTTTTATTATAAAAAATGTTTTGTTGTTTCTTCATTACACCTGTCACCGTTTCTTTCTTTCAATACCTTATTTTTCATATTACTTTTAACTGATAACTTATCCAACAATATTCTCCACAGAAAGTCTCATGTTTTATACATATTTTCAGAGCATTTCCTTCTATTCTTTATTCAGTTTTTATGATTTATATTAATTCCTTCCAATGGTATTTTATATAGTATTTCTCTGTTATATTGTTATACCAACATTTTCTGTTTTCATCAATTCCATTAATTTTCCATACTTCTTCATAGCTTACATATAACATTTTCCTCATAATTTGCAACTCTCTTTCTTTCACCTTCCATATTACCCAGAAAAAAATGCAGAGCTGCGAAGCATACCAAGTGACTTTTTAAATTTAAACCTTTTTTTTTTTTTTTTTTTTTTGCATATAACTTTTCTTTTCACTGGATTCAGTCTAGAACCCCAAAGGAAATTAAAAATATTTCTAGCATCTCTTTCTCCAGTTTAGTTTTTCTATTTTTTAATTATTATTTGTATTTGTTTAATGGGGTAGAGGTCCATGGTCCAGGAGCACTGCCTGTATAAGTAATTGCTTAGAGATACACCATTAGGGAATGAAAGCTGAGGAAGTCAAATGCTGGATAGGTGAGCCACAGGAAACAGCTTGTTAACAGTTTTTAAATCCTCTGCATTATAGGTTCATAGGTTCATACTAGGCTATCTGCCCTAGGGCATTTATAAGCCTAGCCAGAGTTGTGTGGCTTTCACCACCCCTTAGGTTGAAGAATACTATACCCATTAGTTTGCCGTGCCTCTGTCCAGCAGTGATACAGAGATGATCCCTGGGTTAAACCTACGATCTCCCATCCACTGGTCAAGATTCCTCTTGAACAGAGCCAGCGAGGCGCTCTGTCTCACATGGACCGGGATTCTGTTCCACAGCATAGGGAGTCTCTGGGTGATGAATCCGTCCCTCCAGCACGTCCTGTTTATATCCATGTTGAGGTTTAAGTCTCTTGCTCTTGTGGCTCTGGTGGATTTGGATTTTTTGAGGTGGAGCATGTCCATTAATTCCGGGTTGGACATGGCCTTGTATGTCAGGCACAGGTCACCTCTGAGCAGATGGTATGCGACTGAATAGAGCTGAAGTTTCTTCAGTCGGGCAGCATATGGCATATTTTTGAGCCCCTTTATCCTTTTGGTGAGGAACTTTTGGGGTCTTTCCAATTGCTGCAGGTGTCGGGTAAGATACATTCTGAATGGGGCATTGTACTCAATCATTGGTCTGATAAGTGAAGAGTACAGGGGAACAATGACCTCCCTTGATCTGGATGTGAATCCGTTCATAATCAGGTGGGCAATGTAGAAGGTCCTCCTAACCACTTTGGCAATGTGAGTGTCAAAAGAAAGGTTACTGTCAACTTGGGTCCCCAGGTCCCTGATAACCTCTTCTGTGCTTAATGGATTGCCACCTATGTGGTAACTTGGGGTTACCTTGTTTTTACCAAAGGGTATGACTATACATTTTTTGGCATTTAGCTTAAGGCCATGGCTCTGGCACCAGTTATCCGTTTCTGTGAGACCTCTCTGAAGGATATCTGTGTCTGATGGATTTTCAACTATGGCGCCCAGTTTGCAGTCATCTGTAAACTTTGTCAGCCACAATCCTCCTATGTTTGCCTGCACTTCTGAAAAGTAGATGTTGAACAAGAGGGGGCCCAGGACTGAGCCCTGTGGGACACCGCTTGTGACCGGCTTGGAGTCTGACATGGCACCAGCAACTCTAACCCTGTGGGTTCTGTCCTTGAGCCAGTTTGCAACCCATCTTGTGACATATGGGTTTACATTTAAGCTGGTGAGCTTTTCTATGATACCCGAGTGGGGTATTGTGTCAAAAGCTTTTGCAAGATCAAGGTAGGCTGTGTGAACTGCCTTACCCTCATCAATGGCCTTGGTGACTGTTTCAAAAAAGTCGACCAAGTTCAAGAGGCATGATCTGCCCTTGACAAAGCCGAATTGGGTAGGATCCAATGTCTGTAGGTCCCCTATGTCTTTATTTATGAGTTCCATTATGATCCTCTCCTTAGCTTTGCAGACCAGGCTTGTTAAGCTTATGGGGCGGTAATTACCAGGGTCCGTAGAAGCACCGCCTTTGTGGAGTGGGACCACAGTTGCCGTACGCCACTCTTTGGGTGCGTATCCTGTGGTAAGGCTAAGATTAAACAGCAGCCTTATGTGTGGGTTTAGTTCCTCATTGAGTTCATGTAGCACACAGCCGGGGACACCATCTGGTCCCATTGATGCTGTGTTTTTAGCTTTAGAGAGAGCAGCTCTCACCTGGGCATTTGAGATGATTGGGAGGCTACACTCTGCTGGGATAGGTATTTCTCCTTTTGGGGGGGAGGGGAGAAATTTGCACTGAACCTGTCTGCCAGTATGTTTGCAATGTCTGTAGGTTCAGTGATTTTGTATCATTTTGGACTAATTCTGAGCATATCTGGGAGTTTCCACCCAGATTTCTAACATAGCTAAAGAAGGCCTTATGATTGTCTTTTGAGTCCTTGGCGATTTTTCTCTCAAAGTTGGCCTTGGATGATTTTATGAGTGATCGTAGTTTTTTTACTAGTATTGATCAGAGATGTCTTCCCTTTTAGGGATTTTGCTCTATCTTGTAGTAGCTTTCTCCTCTTGTTGTAAAGTTTGTTTATGGCTGGGGTCCACCAGATCGGGCGCTTGCCTTTGGTGGAAAGGGTCTTGATTTTATTTGGGATTGCTTGATCCATGCAATCCTGGAGGTGCTCAGAAAGCATTTGTAAGGGATTCAGCAGCGTGGGTTGTGGTTTCCAATGGCTCAGGGGCCTTGAAGGATACCACACCAGTCTTAAGAAGTGTGAAGTTGGCTTTGAGAAGTTCTTCACTGTGGTCTTTTGTTGGGGTGGGGGCGGGATGTGGATCTCCGGTGAGATTAGTTTATGGTCTGATCTCACCAATGAGGGATATACTTCCGGTGTGGAGCATTTTGTCCCCATGTTTGTGATGATCAGGTCTAGTATATTTTCACCTCTTGTGGGAATGGTGACAAGTTGTTCCATAGCATTTGAGTTTATGAACTCCAGGAACCTTTGGGCTAGGGTATTGGAGCTTGAGTAATGTTCCCAGTCTATGTTTGGGTAGTTGAAGTCACCCAATATGATGGTGAAACCTAGCATTAGCTACATGATTGCATGAATTTAACATATGCACTTTTTTGGTAAATGGTAAATTAAAACCTCTGCATCATGATAACAATTCTTTTGCATGTCTTCCAACATTATTTTCCACTGTTGTTTTGCATTTTTCATACTCTTCAAATGTCAATCCTAATGCATTTATTTTGCTCCTAGTTTAACATATTTGACTTATTTTCTTAGCTTTACCAAACCATTTACTTTATCATTATGTAACTGTAACCTAGGTTTCCTCCACTAATACCACTTCATTTAGCCATATTGTATTTTTAGCCACAATCACTAAATCATCTGCATATGACAGACAAATAAATATTTTAACACCTTTTCCCATTTCCCATATTGCTTTTTTTTCATTTTGTACATACATGTTTGAATTGTTGCATTAATTTCTCATATAGATGAACATACATACTGGACATCCTTGTTTAACTACACTCCTAATTTGTATATTTTCTCCCATCCATCCATTCACCATCCCTTTCACCCATGGTATTTCATAGAATATTTTTATAAAATTCAAATTTTCCTATCCCATATGCCTTTAGAATCTTATATATCACTTTATACTGAACCTTATCAAATGCCTTTACGACACCATGTCACTAACCTTACTGCCTTATTTTCATCCAAAATTATATCTGTTTTACTATTATTAACATTTCCTTCACCCTTCTCCTATAACCTCATACAATACATTCTCCATCCTTTTTTGGATTATTTTCACAAAGATTGTATAATATGTATTTCCCATTGTTATTGGTCTCCAATCTTTTATATCTTTTCTTTCATCTTTTTTCCATATAAACTTAATTACTCCACCAAAATTCCCTTCATCTGTTATTTGTTTATCTATACAGTCCTTTAAATATTTGCAAAATATTAATATCTCATTTTCTTTTATTTCTTTATAATATTCATAATGCTTTCTTTTTGCTGCTGATTCTTCCCTTTCTTTTTGTATTATTTATTCCATTTCTCACATAGTAATATTCTTTTCCAGAGTATTCTTAATATTTTCAGATTTTTTACAATCCATTTTTCTTCTTGTACTACTTCCTTTTCAAACATTCTACCCACAAATGTCTACAATTTCCATTCTTTCTTGCTACCAATATGTAATATTTCCTTCTTCATGAAACATTGTTTCCATCATTCCTTCTCTTATTTTATCTCTTTTCTCAGAATGGTAAAACTGCCTCTTTTTTCTTAAAAAATCTTTATCTAGACAGCATAGTTTTATTTTTTCTCAATTTTTCATATGTCTTTTTATGATTTCATTATTTACTCTCCTATTCCTTTGCTTTCCTCTTTTTTCTATCATCAAACTACTTTATTATATTTTTTCTTTATTAGCATTCCACCAATCTGTCCATTTTTCATAATGTACTTTCATTGTGATATGCTTTGCCTATAAAATATTATGTTCTCTTTTCATCTCATCTGTTTTAGCAATCCCTCCAGCCAATCTTTTTATTCCTTTCCCTTCCTTTATTACATCTCTGACACGCCTTATTCTAGCCAATACCACTCTATGATCTGAAAACCTGTTTCTTTCATATTTTTGAATATACCACATAACCTTTTTCAGTTCTAAAAGTCCCCCTTCTATAGGTCCATTCTCTATTTTTCCTTTTGTTAACCATCCATGACTTATAGCTTGACTTACTGCTTTAATATCTTGTGTTATTTCCCCCTCTCCTTTATCAATTTGCAGTTAAAATCTCCCACCATAACTGACATATTTAATTGGACAACGTTTTTAAATTCCTTCCATCATATTTTTCTTCTTCATCACACGTTTCCCTTTTCCTTGTATTATCTACTATGATTCTTTCAGGCACTACTATCATCATGTCCAATGTCTAAATCTTCACTTTAAAAAATGCCTATTCCTGAACACATATCACTTCCAACTGGCCATACAATCTTTTCAACCCATATTGCCTCAATTATTTTCCTTTTTCTTTCCTTCACACATTTCATATCTAACAAACATATAAACTCCAGATGTATTTTACACCATTCTATAAATACCACACATCTAACATCTTTTAAAAGCTGTTTATATTCAGTGCTAAATATCCAAATATTTCTTTCACTATTTTTTAAATACCATTCAACTTATTACAAACAGTCAGAAAAAAGACTTTAACTCAAGTTCCCCTAAGCTAGATGTTCTGAATTGCACATTTTTTCCCTAACTGCAGCCCCAAGTTCTGAAAAAATATACTCATTCCATGATACAAATGAGCTCTTTTTCTCCAACTCATTCATAAATTATTTAAAGTTCAAATTTTAAAAGTAACCTCAAAAAGCCTTCTGTTCCTAAGTGCATTATGCTCTTATGCCCTGTACTTTAAACCCCAAAGATAAAATAATACTGTCTATAGCTTAATAACTGTTAATAGTGCCACTGTTCTTTTTTAATTCTTTCCATAGTCTTCTCTTATGGTTTCATTGTCCTTGCATCACTCCTTGTATTCATTCAGCTTAAGCTATCTTTCTTTCTTTACATACCTCTTCTCTGTATGTGAAAGTTTTCTTACTGCTTCCAACAAGATCCTAACAACAGCCAAGCATACCCCCAAACTACTGTCAGCATCTTCTGGTAATCCAGCTCACTTGTCTAATTCATGAAGCAGTACCTCCCAGTATGTAACCCACCATAATACTCCAACTTACTTCCTCATCATCATTTGGCACAGTTCTATCCCTCATCTGTAGCCATAGTGAAGTTTCCAGACCTTTCCCCTCAACTCTGTAAAAATAATCTCTTCTATTACAGAGAACTTCCTGTACACTTTCTGAGCACTGGGTGGTGCCAGCTGGCAAGTTTTAGCCTGCTGGCACCACCTAGTATTCAGAAAGAATAGGGGGTCCTTTTATTTATATACAAAAAGAATGCTTTACAATCATACTAAATGTTCATCTCTATTAGACCCCCCTCACTCCTTTTCCATGACCACCATCTGATTTTACTTAATATTGTTGCTAAAATCTATTTAGCATTAAACATAAATCCATTTATTATTTCATTCCATATAACCCATATGACATAAAATAACTTTTTATCTATTCTTTTAACACATTCTTATATTAATTAAATATTCATATTTAATCATATCTATGCTTATTTTATCCACTTCTTTTGCATCTACAAAAAAAATCTTCTTTACATAGTTTCCCCATAATTTTTTAACTCTTTTACATTTCAGAAATGCAAGTTTTGTAGCTTATTCTTGTTGACAATGTAAAGATATTCTATTCTATTAATTAATTTATTTATTTATTTATTACATTTGTTTACTGGGTAATGTCCAACTGGGCCAGAAGCCCATTTTCAGCGAAGACCCAGGGAGAAAAGCTCCTGACATACAGTAGAGAAGTCTAACAAATATAACAATATTAATATTGTTTGATAAAAACAGTTTATACTTCAAAAGCAAAGAATTACTTGTGGTACAGACATAAAATACAGTTTCAAAACAATGTACTTGACCATACATTTGTAAAATAGGACACATTTTACCAGTGCCAGGAGTGGTACCATCTAAGCTAGGTAAGCTTGCCAAGGATTTAAGACCACTCTAAATGCTAATAGGAGAAATGTAGAGTAGGTGTTAGTTATGAGAAGATAAGCAGTAGTTATGGGGTTGTAATATATGTATTGGGTGTAGTTAGAATGAGAGATATGGTTAGGGAGTGGGTAGGCTTAACCAGGAGTATGGCAGGAGCAGAGTCAATGTTCTTTTAAGAGGTGTTTAAACTCATGATAGTTAGGGTTTTTTACTAAGCATTGGGGAAGATTGCTCCAGAGCTTGGCTATTTTGTAAGAGTAGAGGGAGGTGCCTAGTGAGTTGTGGGATTGGGTAACATTTAACAAAAGTTTGCTTGAGGACCTGAGTAATCTGTGATTTATGTTAGGTTGAATTAGGTTAGTGTAGGGCATTCATTGGGTTGGTGAATTATTTTGTGGGCTATGGACAGTTGATTGAGAGTAAACAGGTTAGGGAGTTTCAGCCAGTTGATTTGGGAGAGTGCTGAGCAATGGTGGGTTTTATATGGATGGCCTGTGGTGAACTTGGCAACTTTGTTGTAGCAGGATTCTAGACTATTCAGGTCTGATTTACATAGGTTGGTAAATATTTGGGATCCGTAGAGGGTGGAAAGTAGTTGTGAGCAGGCAGAGGCTAGTTGGGCACTTTCAGTGCGATAAGGTTTAGCTCTATAGAGGGTACCTAGTTTGATGTGGACCTTTTTGATGGTGAGGGTGATGTGGTTATCAAATCTGAGGTTATCATCTATTGTGACACCTAGAAGTTTGGTTTGGCTTGTGGGTTCTATATTGGTTCTGGTTGAGGAGAGTATTGTTAGAGGAGACTTGTGTGTTTCTGGTTTATTTCTGAAAACTATTAACTTTGTTTTGTTAGGGTTTAGTATGAACTGATGATCAGTGAGGTATTTTTCTATATCTTGGAAAGAAGTTTGCATTTTTGTTTGTAGTTCCTGAGGAGTAGGCTGAGCAAATAAGTGTGGAATCATTCCCATACTGGACTATGGAAGCTAGTTGGGTTGCAGAGCTGAGGTTATTTGTAAAAATTTTAAGGAGAAGGGGGCCAAGAATGAAACCTTGGGGTACTTCAATAGAGATGGGGAGAAGGGGGAAAAGGGTGTTTTCCCATTTGGTAGCTTGTTGATGGTTAGAGAGATAGCTATGGAACCAGACAGGGCAGATGAGCTAAGGCCATAAGAAGACAGTTTGTTGAGTAAGATTTGGTGGGAAATGGTGTCAAAGGCATTTGGCATATCAAGGAAAATGGATAATACTATTTGGCCTTCATTTATGAGACTTTGGATGGTGATGATAAAAGATATTATGGTAGTGGTGGTGCTATGTTTAGGCCTACAGCCATGTTGAGTGGGGGGAAGGAGGTTGTGATGGAGAAAATGATCAGGATTTGGTTGTGAATGCATTTTTTCAAGATTTATCTGGGGGGAGAGGATGGCTATGGGATGGTAGTTAGTTAGTTAGTTCTTTAGAGGTTCTGCCTTTGTGTAGGGGAATAATGTGAGATATTTTCCATAGACAGGGGATGCAATGCTCTGCAGTCAAATGGTTGATCAGGAATGATATGGGATAGGTAATAGATGGGCAGCTATTTTGAGGAATTCAGTGGGTAGCAGGTCAGCTGCTAGACAGCAGGATTTGAGTTTGGAAAGGAGTGTTTTTATGTACAAGTTTGAATAGGGGTAAACGTAAAGTGGTTGGGGAAAGCTGAGGAGGGAGTGGGTATGGTTAGAAGTTGCATTGGTTGGTTACCTAGGAGAGATGTGATTGTGTTAATGAAATGAGTGTTGAACTATGTGCCTATGGGGTCTGTTGTGTTTGAGGTGACTGATGGAGGGGTTGGGACATAGCCTGGGTTGAGAAGGTTGTTAATGTTTTGCCAGAAGTTTTGGGGGTTGTTTTGGAGGATTTGTTGTCATGTTTGGAAATAAGTTTGTTTGTCTGATATTATATGTTTCTTAGCTAGATTCTGAAGTTGTTGATATGTGATGAGGCTTGTTTCATCCTTGGTGGTGTGATATGGTAACCACACATTGCCTCTTTGTTCAAGTAATGATTTGGTGTTGTTTGTTAGCCAGGGCATGTGCTTAGGTTTTAGTCTTATTTTTCTTGTGGGTGCAAGGTTATTTAGTATATTGAGAAAGGTGTTGTTGAAGTACTGGACAGCCTGATCCAGACGGAGATTTTTAAGAGGTGACCAGTTGCTTTGTTGAAATAGTAGGTTAAAAGTGGAGGGGGAGAAATTTTTTTTGTTACGGATGAATTTATATATTATGTTGGTTTGGGTCTGTGCTTGTTTCCTGTACAGGAAGGTCAGTGAGTGGTCACTGAGGGAGTCTGGGAGGCAGCCAGCTAGGTAACCTAGGTTGGGCTTGTTAGTCAGTATCCAATCAAGTGTAGATTGCCTTTTGGAGTGTTTGTGATTTAGTTGGGCAGGATATAGTTTGGGTGAAACTGTAAAGGTTTGGGATGAGGGATGGATTTTTGGAGGAACAGGCGTGCCAATAAAGTTGAAGTCACCAAGGATAATTGTTTCTTGGTTGAAAGTAAATGATGCCAAAGAAAGTGGATTTTCAATGATGGGTAGGTTGTTGCCAGGGGGGAGATAGGCTGTTATAATAACAATAGCTTTGTTTGGGTTAATCACTAGACATGGTGTTAAGATTTTGGAGTTAGGTAGGTTAAGAGGGGCATAGTTTAACTGCTCAATTTTGAAGGTGTCTTAGTATATAATGGCAACATTCCACCCATTTTTGTTTAATCTGTCTAGTCTTATTATGTTGTAGCTGGTTGTAATTATGCCTTTGTCTTTAATGTGTGGCTTTAACCAAGTTTCAGTAATTGAAGCAATGTCAGGTAAGTAGGTGTTCAGGGTTGCATGAAATTCAATAATTTTACTTACAATGCTGTCGAGATTGAAATTGATAAAGAGCTGGTCATTGTTACAAGTTTTTGGAAGTGGGAGGAGGAGTTGGTTTTAAGTTGTGTGGTGACTAGGGGATGCACCTATCATTTTTATTTTTATATGGCATATTTCTTTTACTAGTAATTTATCTATAACCAGTCTCAACAAAAAATCTTGATATTCTGCTTTCTGATTACACCATTTGCTTCTTATTTTTTTGGCTTTAATTTTTTCATCTGTTAGATTTTCACATGCTTTTACATAGTACAGTTTTATCACTACATTCTTATGCCATACTTTTCTAACATTTTTTATTTCATTGATTGCTATTTTCCTCAAAATATTTTTTCTTGGTAACATTTTATTTCTTCATTTGTACACTCTTTTTCTCTTTTTTACAATACCAAAATTTATCACACTTGTATTTATACAATTTTAAAACTAATCTTTCATCTTTTTCATTTATTCACTTCAATACTTAGTTAATTAAGCCTAAACCGTATTCCCCTTTATTTACATACTCAACTTCTCTTTTTACTGGGTTTAATCTAGAACCCCATATAAATTAAAAAGAAATATCTGCATTAATTCCTTTTCAGATACTGCTAACATAATATAATTGCTACGTATGCTCCTTTTGCCATCAGTACTGAATTTATAAAATAAACAATTTTTCTGAATGATAATTTATATATTCTCCTGAAAAGACAGGCTTGTTTTATTTCTTCTATTGTTTTCCCACTGAATTATTCTTACGTCTTCAATCTCAAATTTTATACCTGACACAAAAATTGTATTCTTTATAAAATATATACCCTCTAAGCCTTTAATGTTCTCTTTATTAAAAGCCATCCCTATCACCTTTATACACTCATTTGTTCAAACTATGACTTCTTTCATCCAAATTTTTTTTTTTTGCAATTATTTTTACATCATCTACATATGTTACCAGAGCTGGAATTCTTAACCCTTCATGTGTTACATACCCTGCCTCCTTCATTTTGTAATTTATTTCATATACTATCACATTCATAACTAATGGAAAGAGAATACAGCTCACTGGAAGTCCATGTCTTACATCACTATTCACATGTACCTCTTGGCTAAACTAGTTATTTACAAGTATTTTTACTTTATTATTACTATACACTGACATACATAATTTCACTTATATTGTATGCTTTCATTATTGCCCATTAGATTTCATGCCCTATTGTATTAAATGCCTTATTAAGGTCTCCTATCATGATTTTTGCTTCTTCTTTTCTATTCAAAATATCATCCACAATTTCTCTATCATTAATATTTTTTCACAACCCTCCCCCTTTATACTATATATACTATTTTCTGTAATATTTTTTTATTTTAGTTTCAAATCTCTTTTGTATTATTTCCATAAAGTTCTTACAATCATTATTATTCAGTACTATCTGTCTCCAGTTTTTAATTGTCTTCTATCTTCCTTCATCCATATAAATTTAAGTATTCTACTACATAATTCTTTATACATAAAAACCTTCATTTAACAATTCATGAAATCTCATTAAAATATTCTTTTTTGCCAATCTCTAACATTTTTATACATTTCAATCCATACCCAATCTGGTCCTGCAATCAAATCTATATTTACTTGTCCTAATACTTTATCTAGCTCATTTAAAGAAATCTCCTTCTTCAACTATTTGTTCTCTTTTTCTGCTGACTTTTTACCTTTCGTATGTTTTCACTACTTTCTTTTTTCTTTAAAATTGTTTTCTACATATTATACTATGCTATTCATAAACTTTTCCTGAGTTCTTTCTATTTCTCCTTTTACATTTTTTATTTCTCTCATTACACTGCCATCATCCTTTACTAATTTGCTTAAGTAACTTGATACTTCGCTTTTTCCTTGCAAAAATATCTTTGCTTATATAACAGTTCTTGTATTTTTCTTGATTTCTTGCATATAATTCTTTTTCTTTGTCAAAGAACTTTGTATCATTATGTTCTAAATCTTCCAAAGCATCACTATATGTTATTTTATATTTTTCTTTCTCTACTTTTCTCACATAAATTTGCCACTGTAAAAACATTTTTAAGTTCATAGGTTCATAGGTAGGTACTAGGCTATCAGCCCTGGGGCATATACAAGCCCAGCCAAAAAGGTGCCCTGGCTTTTGCCAACCAAGAAAATTATTTTCCTGTGCCACTGTCGAGCAGAGCCACAGAGGTGATCCCCAGGGTGAATTTCCTATTTCCCATCCAATCATCAAGATTTTTCTTGAAGAGTGCTAATGAGGAGCTTTGTTTGATATAGATAGGTAGTTTATTCCAGAGTATGGGAAGTCTCTGGGACAAGAATCTATCCCTCCAGCATGTTCTGTTTATTGTGGTGAAAAGGTTTAGGTCCCTAGAGCGTGTAGCTCGGAGGGATTGGGATTTATTTAAGTGGAGCATGTCCAACAGCTCTGGGTTTGACATAGCATTGTATGTTAGGCAGAGATCACCTCTGAGTAGGTGATATGCGACGGAGTAAAGCTGGAGTTTTTTGAGACAGTCTGTGTAGGGCATCTGTTTGAGGCTGGTAATCCTCTTTGTGAGGTATTTCTGCGGCCTTTCCAATTGTTGTAGATGTCTTGTGAGGTACATACCAAAAGGGGCATTGTACTCTATAATGGATCTAATGAGTGATGAGTAGAGGGGAACAATGACCTCTTTTTTTCTGGATGAGAAACCTTTTGTGATGAGGTGTGCCAAGTAGAAGGGTTTCCTGACTACTGTGGTGATGTGATTATCAAAGGAGAGACTACTGTCTGCCTGTGTCCCAAAGTCTCTTATCACACTTTCGGTGTTAAGTATGCTACCGCCTATGTTGTAGTTCATGGGTACAGAGTTTTTACCAAAGGGGATGACAATGCAGTTTTTGGCATTGAGTTTGAGACCATGTCTTTGACACCAGGCATCTGTCTCAGTGAGGCCTTTTTATAGGATGTCCATATCGTTTTTTATATTTTTCTTAAATATCATCCACCATTTAGACTGATTTTTATTAAATGTTCTCATAGTAATATATTTCCATAATTGTATTACTAATGTCTTTCCTTCTTCATTTCATGCTTTTTCATTTATCCTGTTTAGTCCTTTGTCTATTTTATATATTCTTTGTTTTCCTTTATCTCTAGCCATATTGTAAGATGATCGGAAAATCCTGTTTCAACTACCTCCCCTTCTCTTATAATTCAACATTCTGATACTATAAAATAATCTATTACAGTTCTATACATGCCCTTTTGTAAGTCCATGAATTTTTGTCCCAAAGTTTTACCTTACCACATCTTATCACGTCTAACATTTTTCATATATCATTTCCTTTTCTTTTATGCTTGTCGCTTAAATCACAATTAACATCTCCTGATATTCTAATATTCATATTTATTACTACATAATCTAAAATCTGATTAAATAAGCTTTCCCTTTCTTTGCAGTTAGTAGAAGTATATAATGTTATAATTCCATGTACTAGCTCTTCCCATTTTCAATCTACAATGGTTCATCTCAACATTTTTGGTAAACTTCTATCTAATAACTTTACTGTATTTATATAGAATACAGCTATTCCAGAACATCTCTCACTTCCCAAATTTCAGATTATCTTTCCTCCCTATAGTTTCTGTTTGCAATCTATCTTCATTTGTTAAAAATAGTGTATCTTTTAATATAATTACATCTGGTTCACATGTATTACACCACTTTGAAATCCCTATCCATCTTATATTTTTAATATTATTCACATTTACAGAAAGTACTATAACATTTTCATTTTGTCTTTTCCTTAAATTCATGGTTTCATAAGTCAATAGCTAATTGCTAGGCCAGTTTTCTATTCTACACCTAACCAATTTCCCTCCCATATCTAATAATTAAACACTGTAACTTATGTCTGTGAGTCAAACACCTTAACTATTCTGTATATATTCTTTTTCATCCATTTCCTTTCTTTTTTTTCTTTTGTACCTTTCCTTTCAAATTTTCTTTTTCTGTCTTTTTCTATTTTACCAATAGAATTCTATTTTTTTTATTTTTACTACCTCTCAGTTTATGTCTTGTCTGTCACTTATTTCAGAACCTTTTTCTATGTCCTCTTTATTATTATTTTCGCATCCAATTTTTCTTCTATTTGTACTACTTCTAAAATTTCCTCTCTGTGTTCATTTTCTTCTCCTTCTTTTTCCTTACTTTTGTTTTTGTTTTTGCAATCCATCCATAAATGTCCAATTTTGTTACATGTATAACATTTCAGTTCACATATTTTGCATCATGTCCCATTTCCATACAAATATAATATTTTCTTATATCAGAGTTGCTTATCAAATGTCCTTCTTTTCCACAAAAAAACATGTTTTGGGATATCCCCATTATTTTACGACACCCTCTTCCCCTCCACATTTACCATGTTTGGTATATGTATAATTTTCTTTTTTTTTATTTTTAACACAATATTACAATCCCATCCACCAGTCCATAAACCTTTTTTATCATAATCTTTTACAATCTCCATTTCTTTACATAAAGTTATCAAATGTCTTTTCAATGTTTCTCTCTCCATCTCTGTTCAAAATGGTATATGAATTTTCTTTTTGTTTCTGTGTTAAATGCTTTTATCATGTAAAGACTCCATGGTTCACAGTCCTTCTTTTTTGCATATTCTCCAAGAAAAATTTCCATTGTAAAAACAGTCTCATATATAATGTCACAAAATGTCTCTTTGTTAATAAGAATAAATGCTCTTACATCATGCACTTTTACACCCAAAGGAGCTATTAAATTGTCCAACACTTCATACCTCTCCATTTCTTTGTCTTCTTTACTTTGAATCCTTACTATGTACTTCCATTTTAAATTTTCTTCTACCTTGTTTTCTTCTACTCCCCTTTTGACCTTCTTTTACTTTTCCTGCATATGTTTTCTTTTCCTTCTATTCTTCAGGATTGTCTCTGCATCTTCCTTTTGTATTTTCTCCATAATGTGCCCCCAGAAAAAGTCATCTATATTTTCTGACTCACTCTACATTGCTATTTTTTAAGTAAATCAGACCACAACCCTCCCAACTGGTGGGTTGTATTTATTCATCCATCATTTGCAGACTTATCTCCATCAAATAGATTTCTTTGAAACATTTCCACAGTATCCTGCATAAATCCTCTGGTCTTGATATTTGTTTTTTTCCTCAATTTCTCTCACCACTCCATTATCTTCTTCTCTCCACATCTGCCTCCCTGTTTCTCCAGGCCACCTCTGCACCTGGAATGGAAACAGTAAGTGCTCCTGCAAAATGGGTCCCACTCACAACAACAATGAGTAGGAGAAGTTCCCTGATGTCCTGGTCAAATTTCCCCCTAATCTGTATGAATACCACCTCTGGTCTCCCTTGAAAAGATGACAATGGCTGAACAGAACTAATCAGGTCAACAAAGAGCAAGTAAATAAAATAAATTTAAAGGATCATTTTACTGCAAAAACATAAATGTTATAATCATTTTTCCATTCAGTTTAAATTTTTTTATTTTACATTATAGCCTGTTGATTTTGTGACTGCAATGTGTTCTGAAGAATTTATGGCATGGCTTGGTATATGTCATGACTCAAATGTCATTCTACCTGGGAATTTTAATACAGAATCTAAAGAAGTCCTTGCTCAAAGATATATATAGTTAAATATAATAAACTATGATTCCTACATATTTCTGATCCAGTTTTTATTGATTTCATAAAAATTGCTTGGCTGTTGTCAGGAAGAGGAAAGAGAACTTAATAAAGGTCTTTCTTTATCAATATAACCTGCTGCATCTCTAGAATCATAAATATCTATCATTAAACCATCACACATTTAAATTTCAAACACAAAAAAGCTTGCTAGATTAGATTATTTCTTTGATTCCCATAATTCTATCTAGACATTTAAGGATATGGAACTTTTTCTCAGCAATGCTTATCTAATCACAAGACACAGAAGAAAACAGGAACCTTTTGCCACAAGAAAGAGTTTTTTTTTTAGAATTTTTGAGAGAGAGATTAAGTTAGACAATGAGTGTTTTGGTTCAATAATATAGAGGAGGTATCTCTTTATTGCAGATTTGTTTCCTTTAAATCATAAATAGCTGTTATATTGTTGCAAATGACATTGAAAGAAAAATTTGATAAGACACAGAAACTGGACAAGCTATAGGGTGTTTTTGATCCACTGGTTGGAACAAGTTATGATAAATATATTGAACTTGAGATCTGAAACTCAGTTTGCATGACATTCTCCTATTAAATACTTAGGGATGATTATCTTAAAACTAGTAAACAATGTTCTTTTAAGGGTGAATTGTAATATTTTAATGGCATTTACAAAATTTCTTCATGTGTGCTAAATTTCATCAAACAATACAGTATAACACTAGAAGATCCTATTGAAATTTGTTTTTCCACTAAGCTTGAAGAAATAATACTTTCTTTAAGGCTCCAAACCCAGACACATTTCCAGCAGAGGTTTGTAAGTATTTGTTCATTTAGAAGCTATGTATGTATGTATATATATATATATATATATATATATATATATATATATATATATATATATATATATATATATACATATATATAGATAGATAGATATATAGATATACATATTAAAGTTGAATAATTATCTTTTTGCTTTATCTCATAACTCATAGCATTTCTTTTCTAAGTCTATCTTGGCTAAGTTGATCTCAGTTAAGAAACCTAATAAAGACTGACCAGATGCCTTTAACTACCATCCAATATCACTTCTAAATGCAGATTATAAAATTATTTCAAAATTAAATTAGCAAATACAGCGATTCTAAATATGGCAGTAAATCATGTACATGTTAATCAGCTGAATTTTATCTCTGGAGAAAACATGGTGACAGATAATCATATTTTACAAGCAATTACTGTATTTTATAAAAGCAATAATAATATATTACCATCTGAAACTGCATTTTGCTCCTTAGATGTCCAAAAGGCTTTTCACTCGATAAATAATATCTATTTCATCTTCTCTATTATAGGAGTATATGAACATTACTAGACAAGGAATCACAGGAATCATAGGATGCCTAGGTATATACACCTTTAAGGAGAGACACTTAAAAGTTGTTGCCATCCTTTACAAGTACTTAATAGTATTCACTTTCCAAATCAAGCATGGCCATAATTGACAAAATTCTTGTAAATATGTGTCAACCTATCCAATCATCAGTACTAGCCTTAAAAAACAAAGTAATACTTTGCTTGACCACTAGTGGTAACTTATTCCATAGGTTTAAAATATGTTGTTAAGAACCTATCTATCCAATGAATCTTTTATATTTATTAGTATACATGTAGGTCACAAAAAAATTGAAAAAGAAAACTACCACCAAGTAACAACAAACGTATCACGGCAAAAAGTCCTCAGGAATTCAGAATAACATATTTTAATGTCCAATGCTAGTATCTTAAAATACGAACAAGTAAAAACACAATGCCAAAATGTGGTTCAATCAGTCCAATCAAGCGCTTTCACCCAGGCTCTCCCAGGCTTTGTCAAGATACAAAAACCATTTCAAATTTGATTTATATACTATTTGTACACTTCAATAAATCAATTAACTTAACAATTACGTAGTTAAAACATCTTTCCAACAATCTTTCTTCTTTCACTTTATGTTGTGTTGTAACCTATATATATGTTATAAAATGTATATGTAAAATATATATTTAAAAATTTTTTTGCTACTTTAATTTTAATTTTGCAACCATATGTAAAAGAATATGTAGTAATAATTATATAAGCACTGTTATTACATGCACTAAAACTTTAACAATAAATAATATACTTCAAACTTGCCTACAAACCCTACCCTAACACATATTTTGTACCTAATTGAACATATGTTGGTAAAAAACATATTAAAAACATTTATATAGCATGTCTTTAAATTCACTCTCTCTGCATAATTATTTAATGCCCAAAAACACCCTTAAACAAAAAAGTTTTTTAATAAATAACCTCTTTCACCAACAAGACTTTACAGTTTGGCTCTTCTCAATCTGAGCACACTACTAATGCTAATAGCTTCATTTAATCCTGGTGGCTTACATGCATTGAGGTTTAATTGCCATAGGAGCTCCCTGTATTCTAGGGACGTCTCCCAGTCTCCTCCCCTAGGGTTATGGTCAACTCGCTCTAACACCATAAATTTTAAAGTCATTTGTTCACACACCAATGAATGCTTGAAGAATGCATTAGTTTCTTTTTTCTTACTAATCTCGTACAAATGCTCGTACACCCTCCTCTTTAAAGTTCTTTCCATTTTGCCAATATAAAACCCATAACAGTGCTGGCACACTCCCAGGTACACCACCCCTTTGGTATTACAATTAAAATAACCTGGTGAAGTGATATTCCTTTTCTTGATTTTAAATATAAACCTTTACTGTTCATCATGCAGCAACACTGTTTACATGCATCACAACTAAATGTACCTACTTTTGTTTGGGCGTTTTTATGGTAGATTTTTGATTACTTTCAAAAATATTTTTAAGGTTCATGTTCTTCCTTCTTTCAAAATATGGATTGTTTGGTATAATTTTGCTAATGTCCTCATTCATAGATAAAATAGGCCAATATCTGCGTATGCTACCTTCCACCTCTGCGCTGTTACTACTGGTGGTGTAAATGAAAGCTTTCCCTCTCTCCTCCAAGGTCTTTTGTTTGGCACTCATATTTTGTCTTTCTATTTCACCTAACAGTGGAAAGTATTGGTCTGCCCTTTTTGCAACAATCTCTAGATGTAACTTGTCAAATAAATGCCCTGGATAGTTCTTTTCCTGAAATAAAGTTTTAAGAAATTCTATTTCCTTTTGAAACAATACCTCCTCACTACACATACGAGAAACTCTGATTAATTAGCCTTTTATAATTCCTTTCTTTTGAGATAAAGGGTGATTACTTTCATAATGGAGAAACATATTTGAAAAAGTATTCTTTCTAAAAATACTTGATTGAAAACGCTCCAATTGTGTATTTTTTTTCTAAATTGACATCCAAATAATGTAAATGATTCACATTTATCGTATGTGTGAATCTTAAAAAAATCAGTTGTGGAATTTATATATTGAATAAAGTTGTCCAGGTCAACTAGATCACCATTCCACAAAATACAAATATCATCTAAGAACCTTTGATAATGGGTGATATAGTTAGCCCAAATTGATGAAAAAATGAATTCTGACTCCCAATGGTGCAGAACTATATTAGCATATGCTGACGCACATGGTGTACCCATGGCAACCCCTCTTTTCTGCCTAAAGAGCTCTCCATTGAAAAAAATGAAGTTATTGGTAAGAATAACTTCCATAAATTCAACAAGTAGATTTGTAACATTGTTACTAAACCCTGAAGAATGGATAAGCGCATTGTGGAACCATTCCAACCCGATGGCATGTGGGATGCTGGGGAACAGATCCACTATATCTATAGTGATCATGTATTTTGTTTTAGTAAGAGAATCTTTACAAAGGAATTTTAATGATGTCACAAATTTTTTTACTGTGATGTCAATAAATTTCCCTAACGGTTTAGTGATTCCCTTCGCTCCCACAACTATCGGTCTAAATTGCAAAGGATGCAAACCTTTGTGAACCTTTGGTATACCAAACATCACTGGTGTCAAAGGTTTTTGAACTAAAAGATAGTTAAATAACTCTTTGTTAATTGCCCCCTGCAAAAGATGGTCCTCCAATAAATATTTTATTTTTGCGTAAGCTATATTACGCTCATTAGTTGAAATCTCATCATATTGTTCTGTGTCATGTAACAATGCATACAACTTAGCTTCATAGTCATGTTGGTACATCAGCACAATCCCCCCCCCCCTTTGTCTGTTTTCATCACTCTTATTTCCTCTTTTTTCAGGTAATTAATAAGCTCAAGTTATTCCTTTGAAAGATTTTTAGGATATGTTGTACCTGTGTGTCCATCCAATTTTCTGATGTCAATTTCCACTAACTCTTCAAAGATCTTTAAAGGTGGATGCAGGGGTGGATTAAATGTGCTGGACCTATGAAATAAATTGTGTGCTCGTTGATTGCCTTTGAAAAAAATACTTAAATTCAACTGACGAGTAAACAATTTTAAGTCTAGGATTGTTTTAGGAATATTGATAGAATAAGAAGGTACAAAATGAAGTCCCTTGGTGAAAAGGTTAAAATATGCAGGATTCACCTCATCATCAGTATAGTTAAAGATAGAAAAATTATCCTGCTTACAGATATTACAGGGGCTCAAGTTTGGGCTAAGAACATTCTCAGTTATAGTAACAATCCTATTGTGTGTATTATCTGTTATCTCCTGAACCTGCTCCACCTCTGGGTATATGGTGTTGTTTCCTTGTTCCCTTGTCTCCCCTGACCAAAATGCAAAACCTGATTGTTGTTAACATTTGCTCTTTGGGCCAATCTTTCACTCCTTCTTGGGGCCTGGGGTGGGTAAATAGTTGTATTTACATTTTCATCATTGTTAAAAATGTCGTTGTTGCTAGGTCTACTATTTGACCATTTATTTCTAACACTAAAAGTATATGCTACCCCATTATTATAGTCAGCCAGATCCCTTTCCAATTTTCTTATTTTTCTATTTACTACCCTAGTGCAATGGTCATCAACTTCTTTGAATGTACACTCATAATCTTTCTTAATACTACTAAAGTTACTATCATTGACAATAGTATTGTTCAATGTGTTAACTTTTACCAACAGCATTGCTGCTTTAGCCTCATAGTCCTTAACCATGAGGTTTAACATCTCAAGTCCCATTCTGTTGAATAATTCAGTAAGGTCGTCAAACAGTTCTGATCCAGGTACAGCGTTGTTTGGAAATTTGCTGAACATTAGACCTTTAGGAATCCGTTGGACCCTAATACATTCAGTCAGGTAATCTACTTCCATTTGAGCAGCTTTGTACGTGTAGAGTTTATTATTTAAATCAAGCAATGTTTGTTCAGTATAATTATTGTTATTTTGAGCCATACGAACAGTAGCTTGATTAAACGAAAAAGGTTTGGTCGTCCAGTTGTTGAAATTAAAATCTTTAAATGAATTCTGGTTCCCTCCAAGCTTCGGGACCTGCTGCCTACTGGATTTTTCATGTACCTTCATCCCAGTCAGTCGCGTTACGTCTAAGACTTCCGATGGGGCACTCGTTTTTCTCCTTGCCCCTATTCCGATGTCTTTAATCATTTGTTCCTGGTTTGCTGGTATACCACTCATGCCTTCACCATCAACCTGCGTTAACAGCCCTGTTAACTGTGATAAGAGGCACATCACTTGCTTAAACTCGCCTGTAATTAATACAGTAAATAATTACTGTATTTTATAAAAGCAATAATAATATATTACCATCTGAAACTGCATTTTGCTCCTTAGATGTCCAAAAGGCTTTTCACTCTATAAATAATATCTATTTCATCTTCTCTATTGTAGGAGTATATGAACATTACTAGACAAGGAATCACAGGAATCATAGGATGCCTAGGTGTATACACCTTTAAGGAGAGACACTTAAAAGTTGTTGCCATCCTTTACAAGTACTTAATAGTATTCACTTTCCAAATCAAGCATGGCCATAATTGACAAAATTCTTGTAAATATGTGTCAACCTATCCAATCATCAGTACTAGCTTTAAAAAACAAAGTAATACTTTGCTTGACCACTAGTGGTAACTTATTCCATAGGTTTGAAATATGCTGTTAAGAATCTATCTATCCAATGAATCTTTTATATTTATTAGTATACATGTAGGTCACTAGTTTGGGTGTTTGTAGTCACTGTTGTTTTTTGAAACAAGGTTAAATAGGACTGGGTCTTATATGACTCAAAAAGCAAAATACAGGTCACCATGAAGTAGCTGGTAGGCTACTGAGTATTGGCAGAGTTGTGCTAATCTATTAGGACAGCTGAAGGATTTAACATCTTTAATTCACTCCTGGTTAAAAATTGCTGGGGGCCTTTCCAGTTGTACAGTGTTAGATTTGTACACACTAAAGGAGGCATTTTAATTGTTAATGTGTCTGTTAAGAGTAGAGTTCATCTGTAAGGTGATGATTGAATGAGAGAGAGTTGTCCACATAAGTATCCAGGGTATCACATGACCACATTTCTTACAACATATGAGGTGGGAGTAGCTTTTTTGTGAACACTATTATGCTGCACTTTTTTTGCATTAAGCTTGATATCATTTTTACCCCCTAGTTTCCTACAAGCCTCATTCATTTGACCAAACTACAGCCCTCTCAGCTAGCTAAGCTGGTGCAATCTTATAATAACATTGCAAAGTTTGCAGGCAATCATTTTAACTGAACACATCAGTGTCTTGCACTACTGTCCTTTAACTGGCTAGAGCTCCCTAATATGCTAGCCTATACATATATTAAAACTATCAACATCTTCTATAGCCAGGGCAGATGCCCTTTTTTCCAGCCAGGTATTACACCAGTGCTCACTCTGCATAGAACTGTATTCACTGAAATAACCCTTGTCCTTACTTAAAAATCTAAAAATTATAACAGTGAATGCCTATGCACTGTTTATGTTGTTAAACTGTGGAATTCTCTCCCATCAAACATCTGAAATATTCATCTGATCTGCAGTTTAAATCTCATTGAAAACACGTGTCAACAAAATGGTGCTGCATTTGTAACACCCGAAATACTACGCCCCCTCCTTAGCATATTCATTTAATATTTTAAAATCTCAGTGAAATTATACCTATCTATAAAGCAATCCTGCTGTTATATCAACACCTACATTACTAAGTCCCCTCCCTATGCAGCCAGACTGAAGAAATATCATAAAAGCCTTACACTTCATCGCCTGTTTCAGGTCTGAAGTGAATAACTGTTTTGGATAAAATATGCAAGTGCCTCATCTGCTGTTTAAGTACTAAAATTAAAAAAATGACTTCATACATAAACTGTAAAATAATGCAGAATGTTCTGCAGATATGTACCACTTTGACATGCTGTATATATTATATAGTGTACCCACACATTTGAAACTTCTCCCAAATGAATTAAAAAGCAATCACACCTTTAAAAGTTTGAAAAAATAATTGAATGAGTTCCTTCATGAAGATGCACATGTTTCCATGGTACTGGCTAGGGGGTATTATTATCTAAATTATGATTACATACTGGACAGTATATATTTACCTTGCTGTACATATTGAACATAGACTACATTAATGCTTATACATACAGTATGTAATAATATGGTAAACGTTCTCAACTATCTTACTGTATACCTGTTAGTGATGTAAACATTCCATGCCAATTTTATCATTCGTCATGCCTTTCACCTGAGTCCTGACTGAAAAGGATCAGATGACCAATTCACTTACCCGGTAAACAAACTGTAAATAAATAAATAAACATAGTGATCATCTGTCAAATTATATAAGCCATAGTTTTACATTGTACATATTTATTCATTTGTTAGCTCCTGCTATTAGCCACTGCACATTTATGTAATGTGGAACTTTTCCCTCTCGTTGCTTCCAGTAAAAAAGGGCTTTGTACAGTCCGGCTTTTCCTGGTTATCAAAGACAAATAAATAAAATAAAAAAATAAAGAAACTTTTACAAATTGGCATCTGTTGGATAGTCAATTTCCAGTCCACCAGACAGTACAGGGGATTACATTATGCTTGTGTATGTTTTCTATAGTACCAGCATAAGGGATTGGCCAGGTCAGGATAAGCAGTGTGCATGGACTGACTTCTGTCCAAAGACTCTGAAGCCTTTTCAAAGACATTTACTAGGTTCAGGAGACAAGACTTCCTCTACACAAAAACAGACTAAGTGCAGTTATTATCAGTTAAGTTGCCTATGTCTACATAAATTAGTTTTGCTATGACATTTTCCATGGTTTTGCATATATGGCTGGTAAGGCTGATGGGCCTATAATAACCAGAGTTTGTAGAGGGTCACTCTTGTGTACAAGTGCCACAGTAGTTCCTCTCCAGGCATCAGGCACAGACCAGGTAGATAGGCTGAGGATTAACAGTGCAAATAGAAGCTCAGACAATGCAAACCTGGCACTGATGAGAATGCAGACTAGTATGTTATCTGGTCCTACATGTGTTTTATTTTTGACTTTTACAGGGATTCTAAGATTTATTCCAAGGTGATCTAAGGGAAAACTAAATTTTCAGGGATATTTGGGGTAACAGTGTGGGTAGGTGGGTGGGGTAATGTTAGCACTAAATTTGACTGCTAATATATTGGCTATATTCTTGGAATCAGAATATGTGGCATTATTATTGATCAGCTCACTGCATTGTTGAACACTAGTCCTTAATTTCTTGACATAATTGAAGAATGATTCATAGTTTCCTTTGATATCTGTACTGACTTTAAATGTTTACTCTGCTTTACATTTTTTAATTGTGCTCTTATATTCCTCGCTGACATGCTTCAATGTGGATTTGAGGTAAAGGGGTGGGGGTTTTATTTTCCTTCTTTTGTTATATAGTTTCTTTATACAGGAGTTCCACCAAAGCTTATTCCTGAATTTAGCATTATATTTTTGGCAGATAGGTGTGGATATTTCTATGTAAGTGTTTAGGTGCTGGTAAAATGAAGTGAATATGACAACCCTCTCCATTGGATCTGTTTGTGGAAGATTGTTGGGAAGTTTTATAGGTCTTCTACAAGCTGAAATAGATATAACCTGGATAAATCCATAAAATGATATAATTTTGTGGTAGAGTGGTATGACTATGCCTAACAGAGAATATGACTATTTTTTAACAAGAAACATTTTTATTGAATTATCACTTATGACATAGGCAATCATACATTTATATAAATTGAAACAAACTGTATTGACATATTTTCAGTTGAAAACATTATATATCACATATAATCTTCTATGTAGCCATTGTCAATGAACATTTCAAAGCTCATTCAGTTCCTACCTCATTCCTCCTTAAAAACATCACTTTGCATGTATTGTTCCCACCAGTTTTTTCTATGTAATTTGCTCCTACCCTTTTCTAAATATCTTACTTCCAGTTCTTTTATCTCTGTTACTATATTCAGTACTTCTAGTTCAGTTGATTTACACTTTGATTTCCATTTCTAGTAAATATTTTTTTCTTTAGCAGCCACCAGAATTAAACTCAGCAAGGCCTTACTATGTGTAGGCAATTCCAATTCTGTATCACAATCATTTCCTTAGTTACACCAATTTGCTCACCCAGTATTTCTGACAGAGAAGTCTGGAGGGAATTTTTAAAGTCTGCCAACTCATTATAGTCCCAAAAATATGTTCCTCTTCATCTCTTTCTCCTCCATCACACATCCAACATTTGCAATCTACCTGAGGAAAAATTCTTTGGAGTCTGCTTGGGGAATATAAATACCTATGCAAACACTTCCAAGCAAAAATCCTAAATCTTCTAGACTTTGTTGCATATATGGGAGCCTTACATATATAGCCTCATTGTTTCATTGTGATTTGCTTTTCCATTCACTCTTCCCAATCCTATCTGCCCTCCGCTGATTGATTCCTGTAGTTATCATGCAATATTTTATATTCCCTTCTAACTATCACTTTTTGTCAGCAGCTTTTGTACTAGAATCTGCTAAAAACTCTACCATTGCTAGTCTTTCACTTAGAATCCCCCTAGTCTTTCCTTTTTGTCTGTACCTTGATATTAATCCTTGACAGGGAAGGCAATCTCTAACCTACAGTCCAAAAGTATTCTTGGCCTCCTCCATTCTATTACCTTTCCCTCTCTAATTATTTGCTCCCCGTACCTTAGCTCTTTTGCCAGTTTTCTCCAGTAAATTATGACTCCTTCTTGCCTATTCTCTGTGCCCCAAATTGCAGTCATCCCTATTGGTAAAATATCCTTTCTCCATTCCTTTGTTGGCTTACTTCTTAGAATACTTTCTGCTATTTTATGAATATAATATTCTGCATTGTTATTGATGTTCTCCTTAAGGATCTGGCTCCTTCTTAACCCATATTCCTAAATATTTCATTTTATCCTGTCCCCATAAATATGGATATTGCTGAATCAATTTTTTGTGAGGGGTACATGTTTTACAGCTATTGTCTTTGTTGTATCTTCATTAATTGTGTTTCCTGAAAAGCTATGGAACTGTCTCAGAATGTTCCACAACACTGAAATGTCCTTTTCTGGTTTTATCATGTACAAAATAATATCATCTGCAAATAAAGCCAACTTTTCTTCACTACGACATCGATTTTATACTTGAAGTTCTGAGTCCCTTATATATGTTTTTTAGTTCTAAATATAACCAAATAACAAAGAGGGAAGAGGACACCCCTACCTGGTTCATCTGTTCAAGCAGAACTTATCAGAGAAGACCCGCACCCACACACACACACACACACACACACACACACACACACACACACACACACACACACACACACACACACACACACACACACACACACACACACACACACACACACACACACACACACACACACACACACACTCACACACACACACACACACACACACACACACACACACACACACACACACACACACACATACACACACATCTTAACTTTCACATCTGATCCCTCATATATCCTCTTAATTAACCTTATTATTCTGTCAGGAAATGCAAATGTTTCCATTGCCCTACTCATAAAATACCAGCTTACTCAGTCAAATGCTTTCCCCGCATCAAGACCCACCAACAGCAGTGGTATTTTCTTACAATTCTGCTTCCCTCTTGATCATCATTGTTCTGTTAATGTTTTTAAATTTTGCCTCCACTCTACAAAACCCCACTGATCCATATCTATCAATTTTGGCATCACCTTTGCCATTCTTTTAGCCATTATAGACATAAATGCTTTATAATCATGGTTTAGAATTGTAATGGGCCTACATGAAGCCAGATCTTATGGGTCTTTACCATCTTTAGGTATTACAGCCACCACAACTTTCTTCCAAGATGTTAGTGCTTCTCCTCCTTTTAAAATACTATTAAACAAAACCTTCCAGATCTTTATCCCATTCTTCCCTCCTAGCCTCCAAACATCCACAGGAATACCATGTACTCCCAAATGCTTTCTTTGTAGATTGGTTATACGCCACCATTTTTCTCTCATCTCGTACTATCCTAATTGTTAACAATTGATCCTCATCTACTTCTAACCTTGAAATATTTAATTATTCCATAAACATTTCCATTTGTATTTTTCCTTGATTTCCACCCTTCTCTGCTTTGTACAGGATTTCATAAAATGAAAAATGACTGACTTGTGGTCAGATTTAACCTGACAAGACGAGATGTAGGGTTGAGAACAAGAAGAAGCTAGGTTGGTAAGAACCATTTCAAGGATATTTAACCCCCTAGTGGGTAGTGTCACAATTTATTCCACTGCAATGACATTAATAAAGTCTAGAAAATACTGATCATATCCATTTTTAGAGAAACATGTATACCAATAAATGTTTTTGTAATTAAGTCCACTAGCAAAAAGGCTTTTGGTTTGATATTTAACTCCTCAATAATATTAAGATAATTTTCTGATCTTTGGGAGGCAGTGATCATCTGTAGCTAATAAAGAAGTAATCACTGGACTTTTTAAGCATGAGTTGTGTGAAGAGTGCCAGTCCAGCTAGCTGGAATTTTGTAAATAATTCTGTTATTTGTGAATAGTAATATGATTTGTATGTTTGTCTTATAAATGTAAGAAAACTATATGCTATGTGTATATTAAACTACTGGTGTAGAAGTGTGTGTGTTGAACTGTACGTTCTGTACTGAGCTTCAAAAATGTAACCACAGTGTACCCTACTGGAAAAGAGCAGAAATGTGTATAAACTCTATGCCTATGCAAATGTATGTTTTGATGGCAAAGCCTGTAACATACCAGAGTTAACTTGCAAACCCTCAATAAAAGCAAAGAGTTTTATGATGGTGTTTATCTCAGCTAGGAGACAGGATGTCTACAGCTAGGATTTATTTCTATTGTCTGGAAACAGAAATAATTACAGGTTTCAAATGTAAAAGTGTTTAACTGTTTTACGACTTTCAGTTCTAGGCAAACATCTGAGAGATAAGTATTTTTGACATAGAGGTGCTACATTTTTAAGTTTCTGTTAGCCTGGGAACTGAAGGCAGAGGTGACAAAGAATGATGTAATCTGAGATTACCCAGCAGTAATGTTTGATGGTAATTTAAGAAGTATCTTAGAGAGTGAGTCTGTGCATTTTGTATTTGTCTTTGGACCTAGAAATATTCACCCAGCACTTCTGCCTGTGTGTTGCTCTGTAAGTAAGATTTAGATTACAGTGATTTCTCTTAGAGATAAATAGGAACTTAGTAAGATTAGTTTAAATGTTTTCTGTATTTATTTAAAACTGTCCTGCAATGTTGTTTTAAAATATTTCCTGTGATTCTAAACTCTGTTGTTACTGTGTTGAGTTATTGAGTATTGTCTTATTTTTTATTATTTGTTATTAAATATATTTAAACATTTTAATTGTGGCTGGTTTGTTTAGAGATATTTAAGCTCTTACAGAACTTGCACATATATTTGGTGACACTGTATAGGCCACTCTTAAATAGCCTTAGTCTTGGTCACAGTTACCATTTGGATAATACTAACACTACACAGTAGAATTGGTCATCCTTTGTAAGGGCCTTATAGTAGCTGGTAAGTAGTGGTTGGTGGCAGCTGGCACTAAAGTATAGTCTGGGCAGAAGGGGGCATATATAGTGAAACTGTGCCAACCTTCTCCAGGAGTGTCTGTGTGTTTGTATATAAATCAAATCTCAAAGTGTGTGTGTGTGTGTGTGTGTGTGTGTGTGTGTGTGTGTGTGTGTGTGTGTGTGTGTGTGTGTGTGTGTGTGAACTACTTGGGCAGGGACATGAAGCACTGGTTGGACAGAGAGGGTGCTGGAGGTTTTGGCTTGACCACTCGGCTGAGATCTGAACCCTATAGCTGTGCCAGTGAGGAGTATTATTGGGGATCTGGAGAGAGAGGGATAAACCAGCCCCAGACTAACTGTGATCTCTGTGTGCTGTTAAGGGAAATTGTACATTACTGTGTATGTACTTGTCATCCTCCCAATGTGCATGGCCCCACTGGTGCTAGTGGTGAGGATTGAGGCTCCTTGAATACTGGGCCAGTGCAGAGGCATCACAAGTTGGATCTCCAGGAGCTCCAAGTTAGAGTCATGGGCAGCTTAACATGAAGTGATGGTGTTTCCTGATAAATATAGATAGTCTCCCACAATTACCCAAGGAGTTTTACCTTCATTATTAAATATAATACATGTATTATTTTTCCAAAGTAAATATTATATACATATAAATGGTTTGAAGTAAAAAATCCTAGTCCAAGGCAATGATATCTGCCAAGTTTAACCTCTTTCACCTACATTTTTTTTTAAAACTCCCATTTTGAATTCTATACACTCTGACTGCATATTCACTTCTATGTATGTTAATGGTTCTAAATCTGTTTATGTGGATGATATCTTCTTGAAGTTTTGTCAGTTTAAGTATTGTTAAATAAAACATTTTGATTATTTAATTATATAAATGTTTTTACAGTACAGCATACATTTTAAGACATCAATGTTCATACTTATAGCAGTTGTTTAGACAATACAACTAAATGGTATAATTTTAGACTCTCATGTGTTTACAGAGTAAATCTTTTCAAAGTAAAAATTTACCCATCCCATTTTGGACTTTCTTTTTTAAAAATATGTTACTCCCTACTGAGAGTAGTTGGAATAGCAAGGTGAGGAGGATTCGGTCAAAACCTTTATTGGAATGGAGGAAGTCAAATAATTCCACAGGAAATAATGACTCTTCTTCAACATAAACCTGATTATAATATAAAAGATTTATAATTATCAGATTTCCTTCAGCTTATGATCAATTATTTGAAGACCAATTCTCTGTGAATTTCATTTAATGATTTTTTTCACAATATGAGACAAATTTGTTTGTCCATTTGGTTAAATCTATCAACCAAAGGCATTATCTTGACCTCATATTTAGACTTTGAAACACTTTGTAAAGAAGTATAACCCCTATATATCAGTTCCTTGAAAATCTAATTGTGCTGTTTCAGTAGCTAGCAATATCTATAAAGTGGAAAGAAAATATTCAAACATAATCTTCTAGTTACTTATCTGAGGCTTTTGTTTTTAATACAGTAACATTTAAGGAAGACACAGACCTATAGGTTGTTATAAGTTTAAATGCTGCTCTTAAGCGAATGAAGGTAAAATATTAATTATTTTGAGATGCATACAATAAGAAAACAGGAGTTTATAACAGTAAGAATCCTTTAAATAGACTAAAACTGAGCCTATTAACATGGTTACTGAAAACAGATAACACTCATGTATTAATGACATTCCCTTCTATATTAAAGAGTCCATCAATTTTATTACTACTTTAAAAGATTATTTGAATCCAAAATAGTTATAGGTAACCTATGATGAAAAATTGCTCTCTACAGTTTATTTATTTACTTGTTTTAATTTCCATTTGTTGACCAGAATAAATCTGACAAAGCTAAAAGCCAACTTTCAGTGTAGACCCAGAGAGAAACACTCCATAGTTATAAAACAGAGGTACCAATAACACAGAACTATATACAGAAATTCTTGAATGCACATGCAAAATAATTACAAAATACATTGTATACATAAATAAAAACCATAAGCAATGAAGGTGACAAATAAATACACTGATAATATATAGTTATCCTTCAGATCAAAGAGTTTGAAAAAGTAATGCATCATGTTCTGAATCATCATTTGTTAAATGCAGAGGAGTGTAATTTATTTATTGATCGATTTATTTTATATTTGTTTACCGTGAAAGTTTGACTGGACACAAGTCCGTTTTCAGTGGAGGCCCAGGGAGAAAAGCTCCAGTTTACATACATAGTTGAGAAGAATCAAACACAGCTTAATTGGGAATAGCAAGCAGAAAATAGTAAATATAGCTCCAGATAACATGCATTAGTGAAGAAGAAACAAGCAGCTCATACTAGCATGCAGTACATAGTTAAAATAATATACACTCATAAGAATATTATCAATGGGGTTAATATTGAAGACACACATTGAAAATAAGTCCCTCTTAACAATATTTTAAAAGGGATTAATATAGAAATTCACACATTGTAAATATGTCAGATGTTGTAGATAGTCAAATTGTTACTAAGTGAAAAGGTGAAACAACATAACAGAGTACTGACACTTGGTGTGTGAAATAAAAATAAGTTAGTAATGAGCATAATGACCAGGGGGGACAAATTAGAGTAGTGATTATTGGATCAATATAAGATGCAAGAGGGTTAATTCAGTAGGTATTGTAGGGTTTTGTATGAGTCTTCTTGGTTGTGTGATGAAAAAAGATTGTTAAGTAGATGTTTACCCTGTAATGTGATGAACTATTTGTTGTTTATGAATTTAGAAAATATTTTTTGTGGCCATGAGACATATTGCAGTCCCTACATTTGTTAATTTATTCATGGCTGATTGCAAAATGTAATGGATTTATAATTCAGAATTTATTACACATACTAAATTATATTTTATACTTTATAGACTGCATTGTTTTGCTTTAGAAAAGTAATGAATGTATACCTGCAGTTTTTACAGACTATATCAACTGTAATACATGGCCTTTTTAAAGTTAAAATCTATTGTGTTTCACATGAAAATTCATTTTTAGATGCCAAAAAAATAAAGGAATAACACTGAGGATGTGTGCTTGGGCACAAGACTATATAGAATGTCCTCAGAATTGTAATGCTGATTGGATTCATATGTTTTTTGAGTGTATCAAAATTAAAAATTCTGGGAGGAGATTGGAAATTTCCTTCAAGCTATTTTCTCAGATTCCTTCATACTAATTAATTCCATGATTTTTCTGAATGTAACTGAAACAAATGTTATGAGCATAAAGAATTTGTAACTACTATTGACTATACTAGCAATTTCTAGAAAATGTATTACAAGAAAATGGAAAACTTCATCTGAACCCAACTTTCAAGAATTTATGACTCTACTAGAAGAAACAATACATATGGAAACAAAGGTAAAAGAAACAAGAATCTTCCCTAATAAATGGATCAACAATCCTTGGAAGAAAGTTCTTTCTCTCATTGAGACTTTAAAGATCTCCACATCTTCTTAGTACTTGGAGAAATTACACTGATTTTTTTGTTATGTGTAACTACCTCTTTATGAGTTATTCTCATTTTTCATATAGGCCATATGTACATATTGTATATAGTTTCTCTTTTGTTTCATTTGTATTCTAGCAGAAATTATGTTTTGTCTTTTTGAAAATCAATAAAATATTTGAAAAAAAAAGACTATACAGAATGGATTGCTATAGTAATAGTCTGCTCCACTGTAAGAGAGTCATCCAGAGGATATGAAGATAAACACTGTTTAAGTCAAGTAATTCAAATACATAGATTACCTACTGATGCAACAGAGTTTTTTTAAGCATCAAAAAGATTGCACGTTGTTTCACCCGACTATTCCACCTTATTCATTTCTGCTATCCCAAGCTCTAACTATGTCCTGACCCCAAACACTGCATATTACCTAATAAAAAAATGCTTTACCTAATAGTTCCACTAATCTAGACACTTGGACATAGAACACACACACAGACATGCATTATGCCAAGCCTATCCCCTAAACTAAACATAATTGTTAAAAGCAAACACTGACGCGCGCACACACACACACACACACACACACACACACACACACACACACACACACACACATACACACCACAAAACAAATTCTAAAAGTATCCTCTAAACCACAAATATGTACACACGCACATACACACACACACACACACACACACGCACACACACACACACACACACACACACAGCACAAAACACAGTCTAAAAGTGTCCTGTAAAGCACAAACATGCATACACACACACACACACACACACACACACACACACACACACACACACACACACACACACTCCCAAACCACATGCATACCTACTTGCATACCTACTTACCCTTTTTAGCATAAGCAACAAGGATGCTCAACAAAATGAACATTCAGTAAACTGAATGTTGGACAGCTTGAGCAAGCAGAAAACAGTAGATGAGATGAAGCATTGACTAATTCAACTGCTACTATATATATATATATATATATATATATATATATATATATATCTATCTATATATATATATATATATATATATATATATACATATATATATATATATATATATATATATATATATATATATATATATATATATACATAGATCCTTGTGCTGCCATGGATTCATTGTGTTGAGGCACAATAGTTTTCCAGCCTTGAGGAGATAAGACATATCCTTCCTATAAGGAAAAACAATAGACCACAGGAAAAAAATGGTACTTGTGAGCAACAAAGCTGCTGGCTGAGAATCCTAAAAACTCAAAAAAAAGAACTATACATTTCAGGCTAATCAAGCAATTATAACTTGTTTAGAAATCAAAACGCCTTTATTGAAAAACAATAGATGAGTACTTTCACCCTTAAACAAACTTCATCATATCTAAATCCAGTTTACATGACATGCAGTATTTATCTGTCTTTACAAAGAGATCATTGTTAATTCACTCAAGCTGGAGTCATAAATGTATGTCATAGCCTAAGTAGCACGTACAAACTCAACAAACTCACTCACACAAACACAGTAAACTGACACACACGTAGCAAAGTAAAAAAACAAAACTGATAACACACACACACACACACACACACAAACAAATGGGCTCAGCCCCTACATCCCTTACCTGTATGCTGATTTCAGTCATACAACCACAACTAATGTTGACATTTTACCATTAACGTATAGTTGACTTCACAGGATTCCACTATAAAAGGATTTAAAAATTTGTTGAATCAATGAGTAGTGACATCCCTCCTGCCCATTGACAAAAATGAGCATTCAAAAAATGAACTGCTACCACATATACATACATATATAGAATTTTCCCTATGAAACCCCACTTCGGTATAATCTGGATAACTCTTGCCATCATACTTTTTGTCTTCATCTGTTTCTTACAACTGTTCGTGTTATGTTTTTTTTTTCCATAAGTTCGCAATTCATAGTTAGCTGTTAGGCATACAGTCAAGGAGAAAACAAAAAAGAAGATACCAACAAGAAACTGCAGAAAGCTACACTGCACTCAAGTAGCCCCAGTAAATGCCAGCACAACAGAATGGAGTAAAAAACAAATTAAAACTCTAACTGTTTTAGATAAGTGCTTTCATTAATTTTTTTAGAATAAACTTCCTCATAGCTATAAATTAATTAAGCCACACCCATTAAATAAATCATTTCAAACAAATCACAAGACACAATTACAAATAGTGTTGAGTCTTAAAGTGTTACCTGTAAAAATTAGGTAAAAAGACCAGTATAGATATATACCTGCATACCTGTCAACCAGATTTTCAGAGAATGTCCAGATTCTGGCCTCACATTTTGGTCTGTCTTTTATAATGGTGTGGTTTTCTGGAAAATTAGTAGTAAATCATTAAAGACTGAAGTTAGAAAATAATGACAGCCATTTGAGTTTCAGACTTCATATCCTTCAGAAAATTATTGCTAATACAAAACCTGTTATTCTATCAAGTTTCTAACTTTGTAAGAGCAGTATTTAAAAATTGTCCCTATTTTGGGGCCTTTGTCTCACTTTTATTTATGGCTTTGTCCAGATTTCTTGCTCTAAGAGGTTGTGAGGTATGTATACCTGTATAGCTATATAAATATAACACAATGCTATAATAGCTGACTGACTTAAAAGAAAAGAAGGTGGTGTTGAGCAAAATATCCTACTTCTATCTCCTTAACCCCTGACAACCAATCCATACCCTGCTTTGACAAAGCTGAACTACTGATCACCTACCTTAAATTAAACAATAATGAAAGTCTCTGCATTATAGCTTTATACATACTCCCTGGCAATAACTTATCAACTCTGGAAAGTATCCTGTCTTGAGTTTCAAAAATTATCTCCCTCTGGAAACAATATTAGGTGATGTCAACACTGACTTGCAGAAACTAAACTTACAGTTTTCCACAGACAGCATAAACCTGTTTGCATTTTCTCAACTAATTACTCATCCAACCTTTACCAGTTCTGCAAGCCAAAATGGGTCAATAATTGATTAGATTTTGGTCTCCCATCCTAACATTTTCTCTCAGTCTAAAACACTTCCAGCCTTTATTAGTGATCCCACCCCATCTGTACAACTAGACTTATTTCACATCCAAGCAGACAACACGCCTTACAGTACGAAACCTATCCAACTTTGACCAGCATGCCTTTACAAATATTGGTCCTTATTTATTTATTTATTTATTTATTTATTTATTTGTTTGTTTGTTTATTTATTATTTATTTCCAGTTTGATGACCGGGGAGGTCCACTGGGCTCAAAGAGCCGATTTTCAGTGGAGGCCCGGAAAGAAAAGCTCCAATAATACATTGTATAATCTCGATAATATAATGTACAATACATAGTGGAAACAGAAACAAATTCAGCAAATTTTACATACAAAATAGAAAAAAAAAAAACTAAACAAATGCTAAAGAGTAGCTTAGAGAAGGATCTGAGCATATTTACATATTTAGTGGTTGAGAACAGTGGTGCAAGGTTTAATTAATACAATGATAGAGAAGTAACATTAGCATTGAGTTCTTTATGCATGAATAATATCATAAGTTATATAATACAAAGGTTTAATCCTCTGAAGTGGTATAGAGGAAACATTTACATGAAGGCAGTACAGAGGGTTAAACAATAGTGTGTAAGGAAGAACAAACTTTGTGCGTGATAAAGTATTTATTCCTTAAATACTTACCCGTAGATGATGCAGTTGACCAATTTATTTCTACATTCCTAAATACTTTAGACAGTTTAGCTTTCACATGAGGGAAAAGAGTCAAAACTAGCTATACTCCTTGGCTTTCTATCTGTATTAGATCACTCATACAAAAAAGAGACAAGGTTTGGACAACTTACCTAAAACATAAGCCTCACAATAATTTATAGCATTTCAAAGCACTTTGTAACCTTGTAAAGAAACACGTTAATTTAGACAAAAAAAAATTTCTATGCAAAACCACAAAATCAGCACAAATCCAATCCAAAACCCTTTTGGCACACTATAAAAAAATCCTAAACCCAGGAAGTCAGTCCTTCCCCCCCCAAAACCTCCTGTGATAGTACGTGCAACTCAATTTAAATGTTACTTCATTGATAGCATTACTTTCCATCACTAACAAATTCCCTCCATCTCCCTCTACCTTCTCTCAGCCTCCTATTACCTGTCACTCCACATTTTCCATTCACCCAGTCCCTACTTTCATCAGATCCCCCACTGTGCAAGATCAAGTCATGTTCCCCTTCTGCAGACAATCTTCTGAATGAATTTGTAAAATGGCTGCTGACTCAACTGCCTACCCTGTCTCAATAATCATTAATAGATCTATCCAGGAGGCTTATGTCCCCTTCCTCATAAAAATCCTTCATCCTTCCTCTCATAAAAGTGGCACCTCCACAGAAATCTCTAATTATAGGCCAATTGTTATTCTTTCACCACTATCAAAAATTCTAGAAAAATAAATCCATAAACAACTTTTTCAATAACTAATTGACAATAATCTTCAATCTCCATCCAAACATGGAATCAAACCAGCACACAACAGTACTATTCCTGCTCCACTATCCTTTACTGATGTCAACAAAGTTCGTGATTCAGGAAACTTTGTTTCTTCTCTGTTCTTAGATCTATCCAAAGCCTTTGATACTGTTTCCCACCCCCAACTCTTATCCCAATTATCTCTTGTGGGATTACATCCTTACAATGGTTCAGGAGCTATCTCACTAACAGATATCAATCTATCAAATGGAACTCTAACTTCTCTCCTTACTTTCCTGTAAGCACTGGGGTACTCCAAGGTTCAGTAATAGGTCCACTTCTCTTCAACATTTTTATTAACCATCTTAATACTTCCACCAAACAACCCACCCTAATTCAATATGCTGATGACTCTACAGTAATCTGCTCTACCAGGACCCTCTCTCTCATCTACAGAGTTAAAATCAAGAAGCATTCAGTTCCATTGAGTCTTGGCTCACCAACAACCATTTACTACATAACCCCCACAAAAACTACAGTTGTACTATTTTTGCCAAAGCAATTTTCTCCAGACACCTCTAACTTTGCTATTACTTCTCTGAACAATACTTCAGTCAATTTCCCCTCTGACCAGACCACTGAAAATCACTCTGCCTCTTACAAGGACAGCCATACATTACTTGTATTTATTTTCTGTGTGTAACCCTTTAAAATCATAACTTAAATAATCTGTATAGGTTAGGCTGAAGCATATCACCAAACCTCCTGCTGCCCTCCTTCCCCATAGCCTCACATTATTAAGCCATTGACCCTACTTGTTCTCTTCTTGCTATTTTTTCTGCCTCACATATCCAATAACCATACACTACCCAACACACTTTCCTGGCTAAGAGTTTAGTCTTAATTTAGATTTTCCAGTTACTCAGCCAGTGTAACTTGTCTGACTGATTGTTTTTTTCACTTTGTCTGGAAATCTTCAAGATTGGATCTGCCCAATCCATTCACCCTCGCTTTGCTTTGCTTACTCAACTCCCCTAACCCACCCCCATTCCCACCCACCACAGGGTCCATCTACTTTATACTTAACCCTTCATTTCCACTCTCCCTCTGCCCCTTCCCTCCACCCCTACCCTCCAGTCAGCCTCTCACATTCACACCTCTCACTTCTATCTCTGTCTACCTAATCACTTGCTTAAATCCAATCATACCTATCACTCTACAGATCCACTTCCCCTTTCAGACCACACACTTTTGACTCATTTAACTCCTAGCTTCCTTTTCCCACTTCTACTACCAATTACCCTAAATAACTAACCTTACCAGAATTATCATTTTCTTCCCACTGAACCAGTAGCATTGCCTGGCCATTCTCACCATCTCCACCTAACAACACAATTAAAAATATACTTCTGCTATTCCTGGCTTACAACCTGTATCTCTAATCCCAGCTCTCTAAACATTACTACTCACTATTAATCCCACCTCTCTAAAAATTACTAGATGCTATTAGTGTTTCTGCATTTATCTAGACAATACCTCTTGGCCTACAGCCTGACCTACTTCAACCCCATCTATCCACTGTCTACCATGATAATTTACAACCTGTTTCAATCCCTCCTCTCTGCCTCTACCCTAATCTTCCTATATAACCTCTCCTGCTACAATACTTAATTAAAACCCCACCACCCATCACCAACCTCCATCTATCCTTTAGTTAGTCCACAATTCCAACCTCATTCCTGATAGCCTCATCTACCCTTTCTATAACTCTCCATCTTCCTAGAATAAAAATCCCCCCTTGCTCCTTATTTTCCCCTAAAAATCAAGGTGCAGTATAATTACCTTACCCTCCCTCCTCACAACTCTTTTCCTACTCACTCTATCCTGCTCCAATCTGGAGACATCCAGCCTAACCCTACACCCGATATCCCCTCTCCCTTTGCCTCTATGCCCAAGTACCCAACCTCTCCTCAGCCTAACATTCCCACAAAACATCTTTCTCTGTATTCCATGAACATCAGAAGTATAGTCAACAAAGTCAGTGAATTCCATGTCTCATCACCCTCCTGATATCATAACTCTCTTTGAAACTTGGCTGAAACCCCACATTCCTGACAAAGATTTCCTACCCCCAGGATACAAGATCTTAAGACTTAATAGATCCCAGAAAAAAGGTACAGGAGTCACTATCAAGTTCGCTAACCACTTTAGAGTAAATCCCCCAGCTATCCCCACCCCCTTCTACCCCACCAGATGAAGTGTTAATTGTTAACTGCAAAATCAATGCCCACAGTGTAATCACTATAGCTGCAATTTACATGCCCCGCCCCCCTGGTGACAATATCCCTGTACTAGAACATATTCTCTCCTGGCTCATTCAACACTTACCTAGTGAAACTATAGTCTTGGATGATGTCAACATTAATTGGCTATCCCTCTCCTCAGATACTCCTAGCTCCTGCATTAATTTACATGGCTTCTCCCAATTAATTTCCACTCCTACTTACACCAATAAATCTACTAATTCTACCTCTCTTCTTGACTGGATACTAGTCTCTCACCCCCATAAATATCACTTCTCAGAAACACTGCTTAATGCTCTCAGTGACCACTGCCCTCTCAAAGTCCTCAAACTCTTACCACATTATGCTAGATCACATACATTCATAACTTGTCACAAACTGTGAGTTTTGACTCTGATAAGCTTAACAGCCATCTTTCAGCCATTAACTGGTCCTTCCTTAGACACCTACTCCTAAATGATGCCGTATTAAAATTCAATTCTATATTCCTTAACATACTCAACCCTTTTGCCCCTTACATACTGTCAGAGTCAAATCTATCATACCCCCCCCCAGCTTACAATCTCCACCTACTCCTTAATGCAAAAAAGAGACAAGACTCGAAGGTTCTGGTCCAAAACCAAACTCCCCTCTCACCTTCCACAATATAAAGAACTTTGCAACCTTACCAAGAAATTCATCTATAATGACAAGAAGAACTTCTATAACAACCATCCAACCACACACTTAACTAACCCAAAAAAATTCTGGCATGCTATCAACCAAATTCTACATCCAGATAACCCCTCTTCCCCCCAACCATGTCCCAAAATCACACCCCTTGAAACTGCAAGTCAATTTCAATTCTTATTTCATTGACACTATCAGCAAATTAACACACCAAACCAACTCCAACCAAAATACTAACATCCCCCCGATCCTCCCACACCCTGCATCCCCTCTTAGGCCTTTTTTTTGAAAACCATATCTACCATCTACATTAATTCCTTGCTTCTAAAGCTTAAATCCTGCTTGCCCTCCACTGATAGTCTACCCCACTCTTTCTACAAAAAGGCTGCTAACTCTCTTGTCCTCCCCATCTCCATACTTATCAACCATTCCATTACTGAATCTAAAGTACCCCCAAGTTGGAAACAATTCTACACCTTACCCAACCACAAGGGAGGTACCTCCTCAGAACTTGCCAACTTCAGGCCTATTGCAATACTATCCCCTCTTTCTAAAATTCTAGAGAAATGTGTACACAAATATATCTTTCACTTCTTCTTCTTCTTACAAAATAACCTACTGACCCCCACACAACATGGCATTCGCCCAAAACATAGCACCTCCACAGCCCTCATCTCCTTCGTAAACACCATATCTTAAGCAAGAGACAAAAAAACAACTTGTCTCATGTCTATTTCTCGATCTCTCAAAGGCATTTGACACCGTTTCCCACCCCGTCCTCCTGAACAAACTCTCTGAACTAAACCTATCCACCTCCACTATTTCCTGGTTTGCTAGTTCCCTCAATGACCAATTTCAATCTGTTAAATGGCTTTCTGCCACTTCTCCTGCTCTACCTGTCAAAATGGGTGTACCTCAAGGATCACTCCTTGGCCCATTACTGTTTAATATCTTTACCAACCTATTGTCCACATCTTGCCCACAGTCATCATTCATTAAATACGCTGATGACTCCACAGTTATCACCATAGCTGATTCCCTCTCTGATTTAAATACAAGGATACAAAAATCCTTCTTATCGATCAAAAACTGGCTCACCAAGAACCAACTAATTCTAAATCCATGAAAGACTAAACTCCAGCTTTTCATTCTCAAATCTATGAACTATCTTAAATCTTTCTTCTCCATCTCATCCCTTAATAACACTCCTTTCACTGTGGAATCATGCGTTAAACTACTAGGGGTCATCATCAATTAATAGCTCAAATATGATCTGCACATTCTCAACAACATAAAGAAAACAAACCAAAAACTGGGACTCCTTTACAGGAACAAAAATTCTTATCCAATAAAGCCAAATTCTCCCTATCCCATACCTACCTTCTCCCCAGACTATTCTATGGCTCACAAATCCTCACTAACCTTCAAACTACTTTCTTAAGAAAACTAGAATCTACCTACAATAAAGTTGCTAGATTCAATGCTGATCATTTCTCCCACTTGCACCACTGTCTTGCTCTTAAAAAGTTAAGCTGCCTAGAATTTCTCCACCATCTGCTTCTCTCTCAGCTTCAATTGATTTGTTCTACTTTGTATCTACCCTCCTTCTGTCCAAACATTGCCTCAGTTGTCTCAATCTACTCCCCACCAAATTCCCTACAAAGCGCTGAACAAATCTTTCTTCAAATATACAAGCCTAACACTAGAATAGGACAAAACCTTTAGAGTTACTCCACAGCCCATTCTTGGAATAAACTTCCTTTAGATATCAGAAATATCAATCACACACACAGATTCAAAATTGCTACTAAAACTATCTAAATAGTACTTGGATCTGTCTCTGTAGCTATCCTCCTTGACTGACCACCCCTTGCTTTTCACCCCCTCTCATTTAACTCCCTTTCTCTTCTCTGTTCCTCCTCATAAGTTGTACATTGACTTAGTCCCATCTAATATCAAGCTTAATAGTCTATGGATGTAACTTGTTACTTACTCTCTGAACTGCCCTTGCACATTATTGATGTTAGATTGTATTTACTCTCTGGGTTTGTTAATTGTGTGCTCATATTGTTAAATCATTTTTTTTATAATTTACTGTATCTGAGTTTTGTTTCTACATGCATTGTGTAACCGTGGAGCTTTTCTCTGCAGGCCTCTACTGAAAAAGGTCTTCATCTCAGTCAGACTAACCTAGTCAACAAATGTCAAATAAGTAATAATAAATAATATATGCGGTTTCATATACAAAACTGTTAGGTGTAACTATTGGCAGCAATCTTATGTTTGACCTACATATCAGCAACAACATAAAATAAACTAATCAAAAATTGGGCATGATATATAGAACTAGAAATTCATCTCTAACTCCACAAGAGTACTCTTGCCATCACCTGTCTTTTACCCTCCCTTCTATATGCTTCACCTATTCTAACCAATCGTCAATCTTCCCTCAAAGCAAAACTTACTCGATGTTATAATAAAATGCCACAGGCCAAAACCACAACTCTCACCATTGCTCTGCTCTCATGTCCCTAAATTGACTCAAACTACCCCACTTTCTCACCTGTAAAGAAATGACATTAACTCACAAAACACTGTGCAACTCCTCATTTTCACTACTTCAACACTATATTCCATCTCATGAAGTACACTCTTCTCACAAGTATCTATTTACAAACCTCAAAGATCTAATGGGGTTAGTCTGTACTCTCACTGTGTTGCCAAATCATGGCATAGCATTCCAGAAGCAATCAAACTTATAACCCACTATTATTCCTTCCAGTCTAGGCTGAAAGCACATCTAACCAATAATTGGATCTGCCCCTGCTCCTTGCCATCTTAGTACTCCATTATGTTCCCCTCTTCCCCACTCTTAACAGACTTTCTCTTCCTATATCCTACTTCCCTTTCTGCATTACCTACTTTCTAGCCTTACCTCTCTTTAATTGCTTAACCTTCAAATGTCTTTTCTTTATATTCTTATACTAACCTTAGCTATCCCAGAATTTATGACTGAAATGTACTACCTAGTTTTCCTGCCAGAAAGATTACATGGCTTTTACAACCTATTACTTATTCTGTTATATGGTTTTTATGTTTCATTATGTAATATACATATTAAGAACTCTCTTCTATCTTGTATATAATGTATGGTCAACTTTATTGCTTGCCTTATATTTTGCTTAATTTCTTTTACTGTATTCACAAAGTACTACTTTGTTATTTTCTTAATATTTGCAACCATTGTTCGATTTTTTAGTTCTGTTTAATGTATACTGTGGAGCTTTTCTCCCCCGGCCTCAGCTAAAATGGGCTTGTATGCAGTTAGACTTTCCCAGTGAACAAATGTCAGATAAATAAATGAAAGTATCAGTATTAAATGTCTCTTAAAACTATAGAGATATAAAATATTTTTTCACTCTCATTATATATTTTATATTTTTTATTTAACATTATTAGTGTGGGTCAGCCAGTTAGGTTATTTATAGCTGGGTGGTTTATGTGTTATATTTTTACAGGCATCACTTTAAAAATCAATATTATTTGTAATTGTGTCATGTGGCTTGTTTGAAATGATTTATTTATAGGGTGTGTTTTAACTGTTTTCCACCTCTGATGAAGTTCATATTAAAAAACGAGCGAAAGCACTTAGCTAAAACAGTTCTGTGTTTTTTACTTCATTCTGTCATGTTGGCATTTACTGGGGCTGATTGAGTGCAGTGTAGTATCCTACAGTTTTTTGTTGGTATTTTTATTTGTTTTGTGCTTTTCATAAGTACTCTTTGTCATTTCTTTTTTATTTATTTATACAGTCATGGAGACCATAGAAGAGCCTGGCCCATTTTTCCCAACTGACTAAGACAACTGCCTGGTTAAGTGACTTGCTTAGAGACATTTTATTGCTTTGACAAACTGCCTGTGCAAATTCCTTCATTTCATTACACTGACATTACCATCTGGACTGCCTGAATAACACTACCAACTGTAGATGACAGCATATGATCTGATATGCATTACACGGGTACATAACATACTATATAACCCCTAAACATCGAACAGTGCCATGTCAAGATTTAATAATTTATTGAGATAATGCTGTCATCTGCAAAGGTCAGATTTGAATTTAAACTGATACTCCTCATTTTGAAGCAATCTGACATCAGTGCACTTATTTCAGTGTTACTGACAAAATGAAACAACTTCACATTAAAATTAGTTGATTGAAAACTGAAGGATAGCTTCTGCTGCTTCACTAATGACAAAATAAATATCAAATCTAAATCATAGCTGTTAAAATGTTTATATGTTTCATTGATCTGTTTGATACAGTGATGGGTACCGAGAATAATACAATAATACCTCATTGCCATTAGAAAATGTGCACACTGATTGGACAGCTCAATCACTGTGCCATTGTAAATCAAGCAACCACCAACAGAAAAAAGTCCGGCCACTGAAGTACTATTGTACAGCCAGACTTTTCAAGTGGCATATGTTTAGAGGACAAAGCAAAATAGAAGAAAAATCAAGTACATTCTACAAAACTAAAGAAACAGAAACATACAACATATCTGATTTTAATTGTATTTCTGCACTGTTCCTCCTAATATTTCAGCAGACTGTCCTACCTTTCAACTCTCCAGATTTTCACAGAATGTCTAGATTTTTGCCTCATAGCTTTGGTCTTTCCTCATAAAAAATTTATTTTTCTGGCAAGCATTGTGGACTGAAGGCATTAAATAATGACAGACGTTTGAGGTTTAGCTTTCTACCATTTCGAAAATGCATGCTAACACAAAACCTCTTATTACAGCAACTTTCTAAATTTACAAGAGCAATAAAATCTGTCCCTGTTTTTAGATCTTTGTTCCCCCATTATGTTGAGCTTTGTCCAAGTTTCTTGCATTAAGAGGTTTTAATGGCTGAAAACAAGCAACAATGGAGATTCTCTTTTCTCCACTGCTTCTTCTGAATAGTACTGATGTACTGTGCAAGCGTGGGAATGTAAGTTCCATGCACTTGAGCAGTACATCAATAAACAAGGAAGAATGTGGAGGAACACCACATAGGCATTATACTAAGACATTATTTAAGAAAGGTAAGCAATTTCTTTCTTAAATAATGTCATTGTATAATAGTAATAACCCACTACTAGATACAGATATTATAGCATTTACCCACACCCAGTTATGAATTAATGCTAAAATAAACAAGCTAAAGATATTGAAAATTAAATGGATTTTATTATTATAATAAGAAAATTAGTTAACTGTAGCTGTTAATGGTCCATATTTTTAAAGACACAGTTTGACAGAACAGATGATGATATACATTACACTTGCTAATTCACTGATATGCATCAAGTAAGAAAATGAACATAGTCTTTGTTTATGCAGGGGGTTTTACCTCCTGCACCCTATAGTTAGGGGTATCCTCAGCCCCACTTACTAAATATACCTGCTGTTAGGTTGTGCCATTTCAGAGTAAAGGTACTATTTAGTTGTGTTACAAAACCACATTTTCCATGCAAGGGAGCACAGCCTCAGATTTGTTATACTCAGCGAACAAGTAAGTAGGATGACCCCCCCACACACACACAGCAGCAGGTGGAAGAATGCAGCCTCCCACCCTGTAATTAAGTGCTTGTTACATTTTATTAGTTTGCCTACTGTCTGGCTCTGAGTAAGTCACTTACCCTGACAGTACTTCTTGGTCATTTCTGAAAAGACACATACTCTTAGTTTATCCAGTTAACAAATGAACAATGAATGAATGACTAAATAAAAGTTACACATATTTACTGTCTGTATTTCTACTTATATTTATATTTATACTTTAACTATAGCATACCTTTTAGCAAACCTTGAGCAAATCAAAGCAACAGTGTTGTTTTTACACTAGTCACTATGTAATGTTTGCATTTTCCATTTTTGCAATCTGTACTGAGTCCAGGCACTTGCACATAAATTTGTGGTGTGGTGTGGTGTGTGTGTGTGTGTGTGTGTGTGTGTGTGTGTGTGTGTGTGTGTGCGCGCGTATGTGAATGATTGTGCTCTTAATGTTTATGCACACACACACACACACACACATATATATATATATATATATATATATATATATATATATATATATGTACCATATGTATACTACAGAGCAATAAAGACAGATGTATAGACAGCTACATACACACATAAGTATACATACACCCAAGTAATGCTTAATTTAATGTTGTATTCTCATTTGCACTATGTACCTAATGTGAATTCCTGTAAACAGATATCAAATTTCATTAGACAAAATATACAATTTAAAATTTGAAAATTCACCCTTATCTTATTTGTTGAATTCATCTTCATTTCAATGACTTTTACTTAATAATGTGTATGTGTGTGTGTGGTTTTATGCATGCATGTTGTGCCTGTGGGTGTATGTGTGTTTGTGTCTTTGTGTGTGTGTGTGTCTGTTTGTATGTGTGTGTGTGTCTGTGTAATCTCCCATTTGAATCATATAAAAGTTATGGTTTTTGTTTGCATTCAAAATTTGTGGTGTTTGAAAGAAGCCCATAACCTTGCAGTCTTTTACAGAAAATCATTTTGTATAGCGCTTGTGCTTTTTTCTTTACATTACCATGAACATTTTAACAGTATGTGACATCCAGAACAGAAAAGCTTTGGAAACTGTGTGTTGTTTACGAAATGTACCTTGTAAAGCAGACTCATGCCAGCTGAGAGACAAAACATTCTAGGTCATTTAATATGATATCCTTGAACAGCTGAGGAATCTGAACATGCATCTCTAAGTAACTGTGTATGTGGGGGAGGGTGCAGGTTTGTGTTTTGTTGATCTTTAGTTTCCCTTCAGTGCAGACATTTTGTAGCTAATAACTGTGGCTGGCAGCACCAGCACTTGTCTTACTGTAACAGTATACAGGCAGGAAACCTCCCATGTTTACAGTCAAGAGTCAGACAAGGAATGGTGTTTCAGCCATTGCTCAGCAGATAAAGTAGGAATCACAACACTTTATCTAGTCTGTATAAAAAGAGTTAAATCTCAATGCCTGAATCAGGGAAATGAAATGGTGTTTCTGTGCAGAGCATGACCTACTTTTCCTGTACTCACATGTCCTTACTAGTTGCAAAAGTGCCATATTCATAAATTCTGTTTTAAGATTTTAAGTACAGGTTATCTATCTGAAATGTGTAATCCAGTACAAATTATCTGTCTGACGTGTGCAACCCAAGGTTGTCGCATATGGGTTTAATTAAGAAGCAGTTTACTGTTCCCCTTTGCTAAGTCCCTGTTCTTACACATAAAATATTAACAAATAAGTCAGCCTTGAAGTATATCCAAGGGCAGTATCCTGAAAAATGGTTAACAGAATACAGAAAGTAATAATATACAGAATCTGTTCTAACAAGGATGATTATTAGTAGCTGATACATTTAAAAAAATCACAAGTGAGCAATACAAATTACGAAAAAATTCTTAAAATGTAAATTATCAAAAAATAAGAAAGAAACAAACATAGACATTGTGATAAACAAGAAATACAAGTGCAAAATTTGTGCCCCTCAAAGAAATTGCATAAAAATACTCCCAATCATTCTCCCCATTAATACTCATAGTTGAAATAATATTTTATTGTGCTTGTGTATGTGTGTGTGTGTGTGTGTGTGTGTGTGTGTGTGTGTGTGTGTGTGTGTAGCCTCGATACATGCAAATTTTTAATTTTTAAAAATGTAAAAAGATATATAATTTTTTTACAAGGTGCAAGCCCCCTCGCATCCCCTAATTATATATACTAACTGCAAGATTGCACAAACACAAGGTAAGGGCAGATTCCCAACTGCTGGATTTGTATGATCTCACATACCTGTTGATCAGTGACCAAGCCAACCATACTCCGTTGACAAGGCAATTGTCAACCTAATGCACAATTGACCTTTCCAATAGCTCCCATATATTTGTGTGTGTGTGTGTATGTGTGTGTGTGTGTGTGTGTGTGTGTGTGTGTATGTGTGTGTGTGTGTGTGTGTATACAGAGAAAGGGAGACAGAGAGAGAGAGTGAAAGTATATGCAAATAGCCCTAAGAATATCAGTCAGTAAATCAGCGAGTCTGCTTTTGTATGCAGCTATTTGCCACAACTGCCCCTGAAACATGACTATCTTGCAGACTGCTACCTCATCCCTATTATGTGCTCAGTAAATTTACAGCAAAGGATGTATGGCCACTATATGCAGGTGAAATTAAATAATCATGTGTAACAGAGGTCAAAATAGGTCAAACTGTAAGAAAACATATTCTGTTTATATTACAAGCCTTGCTCTATATATATATATATATATATATATATATATATATATATATATATATATATATATATATATTTATATATATATATATATATATATATATATATATATATATATATATATATATATATATATATATATATATATATATATATGTATATATAAAATGGACATGCTCCACCTCAGGAAATCCAAATCCCTTAGAGCTACACGCTCCAGGGACATGAACCTCAGCACAGAAATAGGACATGCTGGAGGGACAGATTCATATCCCAGAGGCTCCCCTTACTCTGGAACAAAATCCCAATCCATGTTAGGCAGAGCCCCTCAATGACCCTCTTCAAGAGAAATCTTGATGAGTGGATGGGAGATCGTAGATTTACTCCTGGGATCTCTTCTGTGTCTCTACTAGACAGAGGCACAGTAAACTAACCTTAAAAGGGCTATCTTCTGTGACCTACTATACAGAGGCACAGTCAAGTAATCTAAGAGGGTGGCGAAAGCCAAACACACTCTGGCTAGGCTTATAAATGCCCTAGGGCAGATAGCCTAGTATCAACCTATGAACCTATGAACATATATATATATATATATATATATATATATATATATATATATATATATGTGTGTGTGTGTGTGTGTGTGTGTGTGATACAGAGAGAGAGAAAGAGAGAGAGAGAGTAGTGGTTATATTTACTGACAACCCATTGATCATTGACAAAATGTTTAACAGATCTAGGTCGTAATTATCACTTATGGAAAACAAAACCATACCTAGTTTGTAGTCATCAGTAAACATTGAGCACCAAATATTATCAGTACAAAAGACTAAAGTCATAAATAAGTTAAACAGAAATGGTCCAAGCACTGATCTCTGAACTGCAGAACATGGTATAATTTTATTTGGTAATGTAACCTTCAGCCTAACTGTAAAACTTTAATTCTTCAGTTTCAATCAACTTGCTATCCATATGCTCACAAAACTGATAATTCTCATGTGTCTTATTCCTTTAATATACTTGGTTATGGAATACTTTCAAAGGGATTAGAAAAATCTAAATATATCACATCAACAGTGAGTCCTGAGTTCAAAGAATCAACATCATAGTAAAACTAAATAAGCTTTGCTACACAAGACCTGGCTGGATAAAATCCATGCTGGTTTTGGTCTTTGATGGATAAATAAATGACTCAAAGACAAGCGTTTAAGCACTGCTAAGGTGAGATTTATTTCTCTCTAATCAGATACAATAAAAAGATCAAAGACTTTTTCCATCTTGGTGGCATATACCCTGCATTGAGAGTTTTCTGGAACTTATAATGGAAAATAGATATTACTTGGTCAGATATAGTTTTCATAAATATTCCTGATTGACATCTTAACCCAGGCTAAAATTTGTTTTTTTTTAACAGTTCCTGGGCTTGTATATCTAGTAGGACTGAGCCCGGGTAAACTGCAAGGATTAAGAAGATCTTTATGGCAGCTAAAGAGTATGCTGTAGAGAAATGCTTAGTAGATAGCTGTGCAAAGGCTATGCTATAAATTAAGAATTGGCTATTGAGTTGCAATTTTTTAGTAGAGATACTGATTTCCTGTGAGACACAGGAGTAAAAAAGTTTTGGATTACCACATAAATTAGTGGCTAGTGATAATTCATGCTATGCCTTCTGATGTTTTACATGTTTGCTGATGGCTTTTGAATGCACCTTAAATCTAACCTAATTTAATTGTGCTCAGTATTGGTTATAGATTCTCTAGTGTTGTCTCTTCTTGTGCAATTTATATATTCTTTTTTATTCCATCAGATGGTTCTATCCCTTCTTTTACCTCTGCCTGTACCTTCTAATGTAAAACATCTGTTAAATATTTTCAGTGTGTTTACAAATACTAGTCACTATGTTAACTTTTCTACTTTTCTAGTTTAAAAGGAACATTTCTATCTTCCTCTCTCAGACGGTACTTTCAGTGGAAAAAAATCTGCTCCCATTTGTTTTGTATATTTATTAATTTCCCAAATGCTCTCTATTGATTCCTGAATGCCATTCACACTCTTCTCAGGAAATGCAGTCTTTATTTTGAACAGCTGTTTCCCTATATTTAGGTAAATATTTGTGATCCTCAGTATGCTGTCTCCTAATATATTATTTATGTTCTGTCAGCATTATATATGTAACCAGATTCAGTATTTTACTACATCAGTACGAACATTCCACTGTGTGCTAACATATTATTTACATGGCTACTAATATTTCATATTTAACCAAATCCAGCAGTTAAATCTATTACTACAGTGATACTGCAGTGGCAACATTTCAGATAGTTTACATAAGAACGTATTTTAAATGTTGCATTGCATGCCTTAATCTCAGATCACCCTCTAGTGGACACATGAATACTGGTTGCTGTCAATAAAACAGAATAATCAGTTAATGTAAATTATTCGGTTGAAAAGTACATATTTCAGTAAGATTCATGTGCATTAGGATTAGGTACATTTTCTGGTATCCATTACTCTCACTGTTTCCAAACAAATTGCTTTTAAAGGCACCCAACTTAATATAGCTATATTCAGTGTGCCAGTATTTGCCACTTTTATTATGAATCAGGGTGTTAAGGTATAAGCATTTGCCACTTCTATGCATGACCATCACAAATAAGAAAGTATATAAGAATTCAATAATTACAAATTCCTTCCTATTGCCCACCCCACCCCAACTTCCATCCCCCAGAAACAAGAACTGAATGACTTAAACCACTTTTCTTGCAAATGACATCTAGAATCATTAACATAGTACATACTCATATTTTTAGAACTTCTTAGTGTCCTACTTTAAAAAAAATTCCCTTCCTTCCCACTTCACAGGTTCCTTCTAGGCTAGCTGTCTTTGCAGGCCATTTTAAGCACAGACAATTTCTCTTTCAAATGTGAGAATAAAACCCTGTACTTTTTGACTGTGAGGTAAACACCTTAACCATTATATCAATCCCATCCCCAAATATCCAAATGTTTCTTTTTCCTATTACCTAAATTTATTGTTTATCATTTGATCACATATCTTTATTTCCCACAAAATATGCTCCATGCTAGACAGATCCCAAGCATTAGAAATGGTGACAATTTTTGAGGTTATCTACATTGGGGCTAACAATTTTCATTGCAAGGTCCTTGCATTTCACACATTTGCTTCTTAAAGGCTTTTTTTATTTCTCTTTGTGGTTACATCCCCAGTCCCTTTGGTATCCGTAAGATCTGAATGCTTTTTTATACTTTAAAGGTGTCTGTTATCTGAGATCATTCATTTCATACTGGGTTTATGAAAATACATTTTTTTTCTTCTTCTTTCAGCATGAGAGCCCTAAAACTTCCCTGTTTCCTTCCTCTGTAGGTCTGATTTATACCTCTGCCCTTTTTGTCCATCTGTTTGTCTCTGATTGATAACATTGCTTTCCTTGCATGCTCTCTCCCTGCCCATTTTCAATAATGTTGAACTTCCATTTTCCTAGAAAAGTACTAGTACATTTTGAATTTGAACAATCTGATCTTAAAAGCATGGGATTATCGTGAAATTTGGCATTCAGGCTAAAACACACATTCATTGCAACTTGTCTTTCTTCTCATATCTACTTCTTAAACTAGTATCACATTGTTTTACTGAGTGTTCTGTACCTAGAGCCTGCCTTAATTTTGCATGTATATAGAAGCACTAAAATGATAAAAAAATCATAGTAATGACTGGAAATCATGCTCAAAGATCACAGGTTTAATGCCCAGAATTCCTAGATTTCATCTTGTAAAAATGAAATTTCAGGGAGTTTTTTTTTTGGTTGTTTTTTTGGGGTTTTTTTGTGAAAACTGTAAATCAGTGTCCCTACCCACTTTCAACATTTCTTAACTTCCTCTTTCAGTACAGGAAGACTTTGCATTATTTTAAGATTGAAGCAAAATTTCTGCATCTATTTGCTTCTTTAATTCTGTTTCTACACATCTTCCGTCTCTTACTTATTATGCTCTTCTAATTTCAGTGGACATGTCATAAACTGAAACAAAGCCATGTTCTCAACATGGGGTGTAGACTTACTCAGGTTGCTAGAATCACAATCTCTACTCAGGTGTTAAGAGCAGCCACACTTGTAACAATAAGCTATTCTGAAACATGGGTACCGCTGTTTCATGTAATAAGCCCCTTATCAAAGCACCAACAGAATTATCATCAGATTAATTTGCCACTATTATAAGCAGTGGACTCTCTGCACCTTTGGTCAATTCATTATATTTATTTATTTATTGACATTTGTTAACCGGGCTTGTCCATCTGGGTTTGTGGCCCATTTTCAGTGAAGACCCGAGGAGAAAAGCTTCAGTAATACATTTTAAAACAAGTACAATTTTAAACAATATTGATATAATAGCAGTTATAGCAAAATGTTTCACATATGTTGGGATACATACATAAAGTTAAAGTTGCATTAAAAAGAAGCTAAGTAACAATTTTACATTGATATAGTTCAATAGGTCAACAATGAACATTTTTTGTTTGTATAAAATTGTGCAAATGCGTAGTAGACACATTGGAGAGAGAGGTTTAATGAGGTACTAAGTATGGTCCTTTTGAGGGTACATAAAGGGAAGGAAGACTAGGCAGGGTCATGGCAAGGGCAGGTTCTGGAATTGAGAAAATAAGCTTTTAGTTCATTTTTAAAGTGTGAGGTGTGGGAGATTGAACGTAAGTCAAGGGGAAGTTTGTTCCAAGCATGGGCAAGGGAGTGTTTGTAGAGTAGTTTGCCTACTGACCTTTTAGGGGGGTAGATATCAAGTAATTGTTGGTTAGAAGTATGGAGGGTCCAGGATGGGATGTAGATGGAGACTAAGGAAGATAGAGATGGACAGAAGGAGGGTTTATAAAGAATAGAGTGTAGCACATGAAATTGGTAAGATAGCAGAAACTGGGGAAGTTCAAGCCACTGAAGAGAGTTTAAAGAAATGCAGTGGTGTGAGTTGTATGGGGAGTTAGTAATGAATCTGGCTATTTTATGGTAAGTCTGTTGCAGTTTGTTTAGAGTGGAGGCCTGGATATTGGTAAGAACTGGGGCAGCGTATAAGAGGGAGGGGAGCAGGAGTGCCTGGCCCAGGGTAAGTCTAGATTCAGGGGTTAGGAATTTTTTGATCCGATATAGCAAACCTAGTTTCTGGTTTGTTTTTTTTATACATTGGAATATGTGTAGGTTGAACTTGAGTTCGTCATCGATAATGACCGCTAGGTGTTTTGTGTGGGTGTCAGGTTGGATGTTTGTATTGTTAGAAGATATAATAAAAAAGGAGGTTTTGTGATGAGAAAGAGAATGGGGAAGGAAAAGTAGGAGTTTGGTCTTTTTGGGATTTAGGATAAATAGGTTGTGAGAGAGCCATTGTTCAGTGGATAGTAGGGCCTGTTGGGTCAGGGAGTGTAGTTCAGGAATGTTATTTGAGATGGATATAAGTGTGGAGTCGTCGGCATACTGAATAAGGGAGGATTCTTTGCATGAGGTGTAAAGACCATTGGTGAAGATGTTAAACAAAAGGGGTCCCAAGATGGAGCCTTGGGGAACACCAGTGGAGATGGGAAGGAAAGGTGAGCAGGATGAGAGCCATTTGACAGATTGCTCCCTGACAGATAGGTAACTATTGAACCAGGCAAGTGCAGAGGGGGATAGGTGGAGATTTGTGAGTTTGATTAATAGTAGACAATGAGAGACAGTATTGAAGGCTTTGGAGAGATCTAGGAAGAGGCAGGAAATAGTTTATTGTTGTCTAGGGCCTCTGCAATTATATGAGTGAAGGAGAGGAGGGCAGAGGTGGTGCTGTGGTGAGGATGAAATCCATGTTGGGTAGGGGTAAGTAAGTGGTGTATGAGGAGGTGATTGAGAAGCTGTGAGTGAATACATTTTTCTAATATCTTGAAGCGGGGGGACAGAATGGCAATGGGTTGGTAGTTTGAGGGGACAGTGGAGTTTCCACCTTTATGAAGAGGGAGAGTAAAGAAAGATTTCCAAAGGGTGGGGACAGTTGATTCTAGAATAGATCAATTAATTAATATAGATATAGGGTAGGCAATTGCGTCAGCAGCAAGTTTGAGGAATGTAGGAAATAGATTGTCAGTGGATGGAGAGCAAGGTTTTAGCTTGAATAGTAGAGATTTTATGTATGTAATGGGAACTGGCTCAAAAGAAAACAAAGTTGTGTTAGTGGGGCTTGGAGAAGTGGGTGTCGAAGTAGAGTTTGGCTTAGAGGTTACCAGATTTTGGATGGAAGAGATAAAGCGTTTATTCAGGAGGGTAGCTGTTTCCTGAGAGGAAGAGTTAGGGTATGGGGAGGGATTAGAGGGCTTTCCAGGATAGATGATGTTGTTGAGAGTTGACCAAAATTTTTGAGGACTGGATTTGTTCTTAAGCTGAGCAGAGCTATAGTATAACTTTTTGTCATTACTTGTATGTTTTTTTGCAAGGTTCCTCAGTTGCCTGGATTTTTGAAGAAAGGTGGTTGTTTAGTTTTAGTCCAGGTTTTCCAAGCACAATCTCTTTGTTTCATAAGGGACCTAGTCTCTTTGGAGAGCCAGGGAGCATGGTTTGATTTTACTCTGATCTTCCTAGAGGGAGCTAAGGAGTTTAGAGTATTCATGAAGATGCTATTGAAAGTGCTTACAGCATCGTTTAGGGGGAGGTGTTTTAGAATGCACCAATCTATGTTGTGGAGAATGGAGTTAAATTGGGATGAATTGAAAGTCGATAGTTTTCGACAGTCTTTGATAAGGTGGGGTTTAGGAATATGGGAGTAGTGTCTTAAGATGGTGGTAGGGAGATGATAACTTAGGGAGTCAGGTAAGGTGGTGGGATTGTGGTATTGGTGGGGGGAATTGGTAAGGATTCAGTCTATGATGGAGCTGGAAGAGGAATTTTTCTGGAAGCGAGTGGGAGATGTTATACGTTGGTGGAAGCCGTGTAGGTGGATACTGAGTTGGAGGGAGTCAGTTGTGTGTTTGGACCAATCAATGTTGGCATCACCAAGGATAAGTGTCTCATATGGTATGTTGTGGGAGAACCAGGATAGGATGTTTTCAAGAATGGGTAGATTGTTACCAGGAGGAAGGTAGATAGAGGTAATTGCAAGTTTTTGGGGGGGATTCAGATGGCAGTTAAGGATGATGATTTCAGCTGGGAGGAAGTCAGGAATTGGGGAAGGGTATGGTGAGAGGTTAAGAATGTTTGAGTAGAGGATGGCCACACCACCACCTTTTTTTACAGGTCTATCAGATCGGAAGATATTATAACCTGGTGGGAGTATTTCACTATTTGAGATTTGTGGCTTGAGCCAGGTTTCAGATAGGGAGAGGATGTGAGGGGCATTGAGAGCTATCCACGAGTGCAGCTCAGTGATTTTATTTGCTAGACTCTGAATATTCAATGAGTAAATAGTTAAGTATTTGGATGGAGATGATTGTTGTGACTGAGGTTGGTGACTGTTAAAGGAGTAAGATGGGGGCAGTGTAGAGGTAGTTTTGGGGATACTCCTTCATGACTCCTACATGATACTCCTTCTAGATTTATGTAGATACCACTGTCGGCTACAGAATAACAATTCTGCCAGAATTACTTCTTCTCAATTCTACTCTAATACTCAAAAGGTAAATCCAATTAGGGACAGCTATTTATTATAAATCTGCATTTGACATTGCCAGGATTTCTTGTGGGAAATCAGCTCCACTGAACATTTACTGGTTGCAGCAAACAGTATTTTTTTTTCTTATTTACCATCTGCCTGGTAATGTTAAGGTCTTCTTGTAAGTATTCACTAACATGTCCACTGGATGAGCATTGAGCCACTGATATTGTGTAATTCTTGAGGATTTTAACATTTAAGATTATTATTATTCAGTCATTGCCATCATCATTAATCCCCCTTTCCCCACTTTTGCATAGAGTCAGAATGTGACATCAACATTGGTCAATATGACCTAATCACCTAGGGCCAATGTTTACACTACTTAGTATCACTTGCAAAAAAATTCCTCAGAGTTATGACAGAATATGGCCTTGTTTATGTCATTACCTTTGTAGCCCACATCAAAAGATATGCCTTCAACTATATCTTCTAGCTTGGTGTCATCACCTTTGACATGCTGGTGGATCCAGTCACATGGTCAGTCAGCCATCTTGTCTATTTTATTTCTCAGCTTCCACTAAATATGCCACTTATCCTTAAGCTGGTGCAGTACAGGAGTTGCACATTGCCTGTGATAGTGACTCCCACAGTCAATCAGGTTCATAGGGAGTGTATTATTACATGTGATTCTAAGCATTTGGTAGAAGCCAAAAGTAAAGCTATCACTGAATAGTTTAATTAGCCTGACCTTTGATCATGGCTATCCAGTATATTCTGAGATGAATGATTATAACTGCAGTCTTAAACTTCAGGGTCTCAGAATTCCAGGTGTAAGATGAAGACCTTTTGGAGATGAGCTGGTCTTCCCAAAGACAGTCTTTAAGATGGATCAGAATCATGCTGACCATCAGTCAGATGTCTGACACAAGAAGATAATATTCTTTTCTAAGGTTATTTCTGTTAAATTTCAAGTCATCCAGCAGGTTATTCTATGTAATCTGACCTATCTCATTAAGTAGAAAGCTTTTTCTGCCTCTAAGTGAGAAGTCGGTCACTTGCTGTTTTTGTGAAAAAGGATCACTGAGTTAAAAAGACACTTTTCAGTGGTCTCAGTGATCTCCATTTGGCTATTTTCACTATCCTGACCATTTTGTAATTCTGAGTTTGATTTCGGGTTTGCAGACTATTAAAAACAAACCGGTCCCTTGTCAAAATAGGTTAACTCTGATTTCTTGTATGTTCTGGATTCAGTTATTTTTTAGTGTTTTCAGCTCTGAGATCTAACGTCTTTTAATTAGTGATAACATTCATTTTCATAACACTTGTTCTAAACAAACCGCCACTTGATCTGCACAGGTTAGAAAATATTTTACCAGTTTTTGGTGTAACATTTATTAAGAAGTTTTTATAACTACTTAACATGCAACACAAGTAATTTTTAACAAATCACAGCCATCTTGATCCTTAGAAGTCACTTTTCAGGAGTTACCCCAGTACTGGGCCTACACATATTATGATGTCTAATGACATCCTTGTGGCAATAAAAGAATGTTGCTAGAATCTCTTGGTGGCATTTAACACTGTAGACCCTTGGATCTTGATGAAGCATCTGTCATTAAAATGTGGTTTTCTTCCCACCATCCTCAGTTATCTTGCATTTTACCAATAGGGCATGTAGAGGGCTGCTCTGAAGGACTTATGCTTCCATAGGTCTCCCTTTACAGTACAGTATTATAGATGGATAGACATATTAAAATCAATGAAAGAAATAGACTGCAGAAGGTCAATAAAACCCAAAAAGTTAGAAGTTTGATAAAACAAATGAACACAGTAATTAGGACTGTCCATAGACATTCATGCAATAGAAGTAAATAGGATACATTACTGTGCAGCCAAATTAATAACAGATAAAGTCCTACCACAAGAACATAGAGTAGTAAGGGAAAGGATGGGGAGAAATCGAATGCCGTCATGGACGTATCACATAAAGAAAACTATAAAACAATTAAGACAAGAAGTGTCACTGTTTGAAGAGTCTAGAAGAGGGAACTGATCAAGAAAAATACTCAAAGATAGACTTGATAAAAGCAAAGTGCAGTATTATAATGGATCAGGATTTATCATACACTGTCACAAATAATAAACTAAAAATATCAGCACAGGCAGAAAAAAAAATAGAAGATACACAGATAAATATAAAGCAAAGGTCCAAAATAACCAATTTATTGATGACCCAAAAAAGTTTTATAGAGAATTGTGAAACAAGGTAAAAGGAACTGAAAGACCATCAAAAAAGAAGAAATAGATACATTTTGGAGACATATTTATGAAGATCTTGTGGAACATAACAAAGATGCTAAATGGATAGAAGAAGTAAAAGAAAGAATAAGACGTTCAAAAGTACAGGATGTGAAATGGGATAAAGTAATGGCCAGAGAGACTGAAACAAAGTTAAGAAAAGCCTCTAATTGGAAAACTCCATCCACAGATGCAGTACCTAACTTCTGGCTAAAAGTATTAACATCTTTGCAAGAGGATTTAGCCATGAGTAAGAACTATTTATATGCGCACCCCAAACAGACACCAGCCTGGCTAACAACAGGAAAAACAATGCTCCTATTTAAGAGTGAACCTGCAAGCTACTCTAAAAATTATAGACCAATGACTTGTCTTCTGATGATGCATAAACTATACACTGGAATTGACACCAACAGAGTTTATAGTCATTTAGAAGAAAACTCAATTATGGCAATAGAACAAACGGGTAATAAAATAAGGTCATATGGAGCAAAGGATCATTTGTTGTTAAATAAAGTCATAGTGGAGAACTGTAAAAAGAGGGAAAATCTAAGTATGGCATGGATAGATTACAAAAAAGCATTTGACAGTATCCCAGATTCATGGAAAAAAGGGTGCTTAAAAATGTATAAGCTACACCCTACACTGATAAACTATATCACAGTGACCATGAAACAGTGGCAAACCACTTTCCAGTTAAACCATGAAACAGGACAATTTATTATTCCAGGGATAAAAATCCAAAGGGGGGTATTCCAGGGTGACTGTCACTGCTGCTCTTTTGCCTTGCTCTTAACCCATTAAGCTATCTGTTTAGCAGATTCCATCATGGCTATAATTTAGCACCAGAAAGCAACAAATGATGATGATTTAAAACTATATAGATCATCAGATGAGGATCTGAATGCACAATTGCAAGTAGTCAAAACTTTTTTAGATGATATAAGAATGTCATTTTTGTCTTGATAAATGTGCAAAAGCAACCTTTAAAGCGGGAAAGCTTTAGTACCAAGAAAACATCAATTTGGGACAAGAATGTGATATAAAAGAACTTGAGCAAGAGGGAGTGTATAAATATTTGGGAAATGATGAAGGATCAACATTAAAACATGAAAAAATGCAAATAAAACTCAGTAAGGAATATTTTAGAAGACTTAATCCTGAAAACAGCCTTGCCATCTAGGAACAGTTTTGGAATGATTGAATGGCCCCAAAAGGTGCTGGATAAATTAGACAGAAAACAAGAAGGATGCTTCATGCTCATCAAATGATTTATAAAAATCAGTGCATACTAAAATTTTATATTCCCCTTTCCAAAGGAGGTATGGGCCTCCTTGAAATTGATTACATTTATAGATCTGCAATCATGGGACTGCATACATATCTGCTGACCTCACAAGAACCAAATACAGTGAAAGTTTTGAAACATGAGGAGAATAAATCTTAGATGACTTCCCTTCTTAATCTAGCAGAAACATATTGGCATCAAGCGTGAATGGAAATCAAACCAGAAGTAGATAAAAATCAGACAGCGACTGAATGTACCAAAAAACAAAATGAAGTATATAAGACGAAGGATCAGATGAGAAGGCAAGAAATGTGGAAAATGCATAAATATAGTTGCAAGTATCGAAAACTTTTGGAACAACCTCGTGTTGATCAGGATCGAATGCAGGAATGGTTAAGGAAATGTGAATTCAAACCAAAAGATGAAAGGTTAATATTGGTGGCCCAAGATTGGGGACTACTTACATGTTGGTTTACAAAGTCCATTGAATGTGTGGGAGAAACAGACAATCTAGGTTTTGTAAAACAGAACTGGAAACAGTCACACACCTCATTGCTGGTTGTGACATACTAATTGCATAAGGGCAGTATACTGAGAGGCATAACAATGTGGCAAGACTGTTGCACTGGTGATTGTGCCAATATTATAACACTAAAGTAGCTGAAAAACACTGAAAACATGAGCCACAGGACATCATAGAAAATGATGAAGTCTACATCATGTGGGATCACCCATTACCAACAGTTCAAATGATAGATGCGAGAAAACCATATACAGTGGTCCATGAAAGGAAGACAAAAGTAAAATTGATCATTGAACTCACAACACCCAGTGACTACAGTGTCTTGCATACACAGAGACACAAAGTTATAAAATATCAGGATTTGCAGGCAGAAATGAGAGCAATGTGGACAAAGGTACCCATACAGTCCCAATAGTAGTAGGAGCAACAGGTCTTATAAAAAAGAATCTACAATTGTATTTAGATATGTTACCGATACATGTAAATCTGTACAATTTGCAGAAGGGGTAATTTCTGGTCACATTGCGGGTGCTGTTAAGAGCACTTCTGGCTGATATCAAAAACTGAAACAATAATAATTTCACAATTTTTAAACATACTTTGACTTAGGAATGGGGTCCATTCCCATCATAGTATTAGAAACCCAAAAGATTTGGAGAAATTAAAAGGTGTAGTATTCTCCAAGTATCAGTCTTGGGCCTTTTAGTTATTGTTAACGTTGCTCACATTTCCAATTGAAGTCAGAAGACAGGCTTGCTGTATCAGTGTTACAATTATCATAGCCAACTATACATTTCTTTCCATCAAGTACTGAAGTTGGGCCTTGATACTCCTGAAGGAAGTCTGAATGCTATCCTTATTTGGATGAAAAACAGAAATTTTAAACTTAGCAGAAGCAAGGCAAAAGTTCTTACCATTCATGTGAACTTAAAATCTTCCACAGTCGCTGATTTCATCCTGTTATCACTTGTGAAAGGAGCAGTCTTAAGTCTGTCTAGGGTGTAGAATCATGGGTGTCATCCTTAATAAACAGTTGTCATTTGGGAACCAGATGTTGACTATTGCTAAATCTTTGTATCATGGTCTAAGGAATACTTCCAGGATAAAGAACTTTATTCCATCTAAGGACCTTGAAACAGCTGTGCATGTTTTGCCCTCCTCATAAAGGAATTACTTTAACTCCCTTTATTGAAGGATCACAGCTGGGGGCTTGGAGTACCTGCAGCTAGTCAAAACTTCATGGTCCATCTTTTGGCTGGTAATTCATGGAACAAGCATATTACATCCGGGCCATAGAACCTGTACTGGATGGTGAGATATTTGAGATACAAATATAATGTTAATATTTCTTACTTACTCTGCTGTAAATGGATTTTCTGGTCAAAAAGTATTTCTTGTGCCTTATCTGACAACTAGGTCCCCTTGGCCATGACTGATAACAGTCTTCAAGATGTGCTTGGAGAATTTTGGTTTTATCTCTTTTATATACTGTGTACATGCTAATATTATGGGATTCACAATCACTGTGTTTGACAGCTAAGAGATATTGCCACTGTAAGCATGTTCAAAATGAACCTGAAATGTATGTTTTACAGACAGCCCACTCAATTTAATACATTTTAAATTATGCCATTTACTTTGCCTTAAATATGTATTTTGTGTTACATGCAATTTTAGTGTTGGTCACTGAAACAAAATTCACATAAATGTAATGCACTGTGGAAAAGAACTTTAAAAATGGATTTCATTGAAAATAGCGAAAATAAACTTAAATAATATTTTACAAGGAAGTAAGTCAATCTGCACTTCCCCGGTGTAGGAATACAGACACCATCCTCTTTCCTCCCTAACCAACACACGTACACATATACATTTATTTTGACTCCAAAGTCATGCCTTCTGGGAGAATAGGGGTAACATTTAAAGATCCTATAGGTATAAGGTTGCAGGTAAAACTGTTATATCTGTTTCAGTGAAATCCTTGCCACATTGTTATGCCTCTCAGTATAAAATCCATTAAGCTAAATACGTTTCTACAAACTTAGGTAAACACATACTGGGGAATTCTTATTGTGTTAATTATTAGTGATTTATGTGAGCTACACTTTTAATTCAACTTGCATAGGACTGAGGATGTAAATAAATTGCACTGAATTGGTTCATAGTTTCAGAAATTCATAGGTAGGTACTAGGCTATCTGCCCGAGGGTATTTATAAGCCTAGCCAGAGTGTGCCAGCTTTCTCCGCCCCATTGATTAATTAACTGAGCCTCTGTCAAGAACAGCCAATGAAGTGATCCCAGGGGTGTATTTTCTGTTACCCATCCACTCGTCAAGGTTTCTCTTGAAGAGTGTTAGTGAGGGACTCTGCCTAAATGTAGTTAAGAATTTTGTTCCAAAGCATGGGGAGTCTCTGTGACAGGAATCTATCCCCTCTAGCATGTTCTATTTATTGTTGTGGTGAGGTTTAGCTCACTAGAGTGAGTGGCTCGCAGTGACTTGGATTTCTTTAGGTGGAGCATGTCCATCAATTCTGAGTTGGACATGGCTTTATAAGTCAGGCAGAGATCACCTCTGAGTAAGCGATATGCCACTGAGTACAGCCAGAGTTTTTTCAGTCGGGCTGCATAGGACATATGTTTGAGGCCAGTAATCCTCTTGGTGAGGTACATTTGTGGTCTTTCCAGCTGTTGGAAGTGTCTTGTGAGGTACATCCCAAATGGGGCATTGTACTCTATGATGAGTCTGATGAGTGACGAGTAGAGGGGCACTATAACCTCTTTATTTCCAGATGCAAACCCTTTAGTAATTAGATGGGCTACATAGAAGGATTTCCTAACTACTTTGGCAATATGATTGTCAAAGGAGAGATTACTATCTACCTGGGTCCCCAGATCTCTTATTACCTCTTCTGTATTAAGGGGGCTGCCACCTATGTGGTAATTCATGGGTGTTTTGTTTTTCCCAAATAGGATGACTATGCATTTTTTGGCATTTAGCTTGAGACCATGACTTTGACACTAGGTGTCCATCTCAGTAAGGCCCTTTTGGAGAATGTCTGTGTCAGTATGTGGTAATTCATGGGTGTTTTGTTTTTCCCAAATGAGATGACTATGCATTTTTTGGCATTTAGCTTGAGACCATGACTTTGACACCAGGTGTCCGTCTCAGTAAGGCCCTTTTGGAGAATGTCCGTGTCAGCCGGAGAGTCAGTTATGGCTCTCAGTTTGCAGTCATTGGCGAACTTGGTTAGCCATAGTCCTCCTTTGTTTGCCTGTACTTCTGAGAAGTATATGTCAAACAGTAGGGGTCCCAGGACCAAGCCTTGAGGGACTCCACCTGTGACTGGTTTAGAGTTGGACCTGGAGCCCACTATTCTTACCGTGTGAGTTCTGTCTGTAAGCCAGTTGGCAACCCATCTCGTGACGTAGGGGTTTATGTTCAGGCTGGTGAGTTTTTCTATAATTCCCAAGTGGGGAATGGTGTCAAAAGCCTTGGCGAGGTCAAGGTAGGCTGTGTGAACTACCTTCCTCTCATCTATGGCATTGGTGACCGTCTCAAAGAAGTCAACCAGGTTTAGTAGGCATGATCTGTCCTTAACAAAGCCGAACTGGGTCGGGTCAAGAGTTTGGAGGTTCCCAATGTCTTTGTTAATGAGTTCCATGATAATGCGCTCCATAGCCTTGCAGACCAGGCTAGTCAGGCTTGTGGGGTGATAGTTACCAGGGTCAGTTGTGGCCCCTCCTTTATGGAGTGGAATAACCATTGCTGTGTGCCATTCTATGGGCATGTAGCCTATGGAGAGGCTGAGGTTGAACAGTGTGTTTAGGTGGGGGGGTTAGTTTGTTCTGTAGTTCATGCAAGATGCAGCCGGGACACCATCTGGCCCCACTGACACTGTGATTTTGGCTTTTGAAAGGGCTGTTTTCACCTGTGTGTCTGTGATTTCTGGAACACTACACTTTTCCGGTATTGTTGTGGGCCCTTTTGGGGGTGAGAGGGGGGTGAAGTTTGCACTGAATCTGCCAGGATGCTGGCAATATCAGTGGGTTCAGTATATTTTGTGCTATTTTTGCACTAGCTCAGAGCATATGTGCGAGTTGCCACTTAGATTCTTGACATAGTTAAAAAAAGACTTTGTGGTTATCTTTCAAATCCTTGGCTATTTTTCTCTCAAAGTTAGCCTTGGAGGATTTTATGAGGGACCTTAGTTTCTTACTGATACTGATCAGGGATGTCTTTCCTTCTTGGGATTTGCTTTTTTTCTGAACTAGTTTCCTCCTTCTATTGTATAGCCTGTTTATGGCAGGGGTCCACCAGACTGGTTTCCTTCTCTTAGGGGAGTGAGTCTTGGTTTTGCTAGGGATGGCATGATCCATGCATCCTTGTAGGTGCTCATAAAGTGCATTTGTAAAGGTTCCTGCATCTTGGACACTGTTATCCTTTAGCGTGGGGGCTGTGAAACTTACCATCTCTGTCTTAAGTAAGGTGAAGTTTGCTATAGAAATGTTTTTCACTGTGGTTTCTTTGATTGGAGGTGGTGGTGTGGTGTGGACATCCAGAGTGATTAGTTTATGGTCTGATCTAACCAGTGACGGGTTGACCTCCAGTGTGGAACACCTGTCACCCATGTTGGTGATGACCAGGTCCAATATGTTTTCACCTCTGGTAGGAGAGTTTACCAGCTGATCCAGGGCATTTGAGCTGATAAATTCCAGGAAGCGCTGGACCTGGGAGTTTGTACTTGAGTAGTTTTCCCAGTTAACAGTAGGGTAATTAAAATCGCCCAATATCAGGGTGTTCGGTAGGACCTTCATGTTTTCCAGTGTCTCCAGAAATGTGAAGTGGTGGTCCTGGATCATGGAGGGTGATCTGTAGCAGGCCACAATTTGCATTGCAGATTTGCCTGATGTTAGTTGCACATGGATGATCTTGGAGGTATCATGCTGCACCACTAACCTGGAGGTGTAGGTATCCTTGATGAATATGGATACACCCCCTCCTTTTGTGTTTTGTTCCATGTTCTGTGGCCGAAATGTATGGTATGAGTTGTAGCCCGGTAGTGCTGGGGTGCTCTGTGAAGCCTTGAACCAGGTTTCAGTTACTGCACAGATGTCAACGTTCTCCATACTGAGGAGTGCTTTGAGTGCATGCATTTTGAGATTTAAACTCCTGGCCTTGAGTAGCATAACCCTCATTTTTTTATTTGTGCTGTTTACGGAGGTGGGTTTGACTTTTGAGCCTTGCCTAAAAAAGGCACTATGGGGGCAGCAAGAGCCTTGGCCAGTAATCGAAAGCCTAGGGGTGACAGGTGCAAGCTGTCTCTTGTGAAGCAACGAGGCTTGTCGAGCATGTTGTCCCAGGCTGACAGACACTGGATCCTCTTTGAATGACACCAGAAGCTTAGCCAATTGTTGAAATTGATAATTTTTTCTTTATACTGTGGTATCATTCTTGGTGAGGGTAGGATGCTACTCAGGGTCAGGGTCATACCCGCCTGGGCTACATGATCAGAGAGCTCTTCCATGTCTCTTTTCATGTAGTCCAGGGAGGTACATCTCAGGTCATTCACACCAACATGAACAATGACAGAGTCATATTTGTACTTGTTCTGGAGTGACCTGAGTGCTTGTGTTATGTGGTGGATTCTGGCTCCCGACAGGCAGCTAACAGTAACCTTCTCCTTGTCCAGCCTAGTGAGTGGGATGTTAGTGTGCCTAACTATAGAGTCACCTATTATAGTGTGTTAGGTATGTTATTTTTCCTTAAGGGCTGTGACTGTGCGGCACACTGATTTTGTGTTTTATGTGTTGTCTGGTTTGTGACGGGATGCAGGATTTTTGGGTGTCTGCTTTGGAGGTCTGTGATGCTTTTGCAGGTTTTTATTTAGAGCCTCCGAGTATGATTTTGTGTATTTATTTGTATTTTTTGCCAGTGCTGGTTTAGTATGTCTATGTGAGGCTGGAGGTGTGGTGCAAGTGTTAACCTTCTCCTCATGACTGCCTGTTCCAGTCTTGGGTGGAGAGAGCTTAGCCTCCAATTTAGCTATATAATTACATCTCTCACATATGTTGATGTTTTGTGGTAGGAGGAGAGGGTTGTCTGTGTACATGAGGCAGTTGTAACATTGCCTCAGGATACACAGGTTCACCAGCTTGACTGGAGAGTATACCTGAAATTGCCCTTTGGTCATGCCTGAATAGTGAATAATGAGCCTTGCCCTGCTGGGCAATCAAGTGTCAGGGTATATTAGTGCTTGCTATTAGGTCTGAGCAAGTGCTGGACTGTAGGATGCTTTTTTTAAGTGCTTAGGTTGAGAGTTAGACTACTTTCAAGGGAAAAACTGAAGAGGAGACTTGGTGGAGCCGGGATAAATTTAGCCCCAGCTAACCAGCACTGCCTAGACGTGCAAAACCGTGCAGATGCAGTTTTTACAGCAGGGAAATGAAAGAGATAGAAATTAGCCCAAATGGCCTATAAACTACTAACTTTTGGGCTGGAACCACTCTACCAGGGACAGATGGCTGCTCAAAGCTCCCTCTCTCACAGGTGAACAGAGAAACCTCCCTCTATCCAAGTAAGGTATGGGCTAATCAGAAAATTGTAACACAGCCCTGAATTCATCACTAGCCTGAAAACTGGACTATACTAGCTTAGAAAGGTGGGAAACAAGGACATTTTTTTGAAAAGATAAGGCAAAAACAGTAAAAAATACACTTAAAACAGCTTTAAATGGCAACAAACAGTAAAAATACACTTAAAACAGCTTTAGATGACTACAAGCAATCAGAAAAGGCTTTTAAACCAGTTACCCAATTACCCAGTAAAAAAATCTCAAAACTGAGCCCTGTTCCTGTAGTCTTCAATCAGATAAGTTCTACCTGCACACTCCTGCCACTGGGGTGCAGGGGAACCTTCACCAAAAAAGAAGGTCTGGATTAGTGCTCAAGTTATACAAACAAAACTAGATTCATCAGGCCTGGATATAGTCTATGCTACAGCAAACAAGGTGCACCAATTTCAGTAAGAAACAGTTAAAATATGCAGGCACTATAAGCCTTTAACCAGAAATTCCCAGCTCAGAAGGGCAGAGTCCAGCCTCTCCTCCAACAAAAGTGCAGACCACGAACCTTCTTAATGTAAAATAACTGGCTTGAAGCCCAAGTGCTTAAACCAGAACTAATACACTTTTAGAATAACAGACACTGAGCCTTCAATCAGCAGTTTCCAACTTAGAAGGATGTAAGCTACCTGTCCTACCACAATAGTGCAGACTACAAACCTTCTTAATGTAAAACAACTGGTCTGAAGCCCAAGTGCTTAAACCAAAAGGCTTAGAATGATAACTACACTTTAATCAGGTTACTACCAAGCAGTAATAAATACAACTGAATAATTTTAAGAAGGCCTGGATTAGTGCTCAAGTTATGCAAACAAAGCTAGATTCAGCAGGCCTGGATCTAGTCTATGCTACAGCAAACAAGGCGCACCAATTTCAGTAAGAAACAGTACAAATATGCAGGCACTATAAACCTTTTACCAGGAATTCCCAGCTCAGAAGGGCAGAGTCCAGCCTCTCCTCCCACAAAATTGCAGATCGTGAACCTTCTTAATGTAAACTAACTGGCCTGAAGTCCAATTGCTTAAACCAGAACTAATACATTTTTAGAGTAACAGACACTGAGCCGTCAATCAGCAGTTCCAAATTTAGAAGGATGTAAGCTACCTGTCCTGCCACAACAGTGCAGACCACAAACCTTTTTAATGTAAAACAACTGGTCTGAAGCCCAAGTGCTTAAACCAAAAGGCTTAGAATGATAGCTACACTTTAATCAGGTTACTACCAAGCAGTAATAAATACAACTGAATAATTTTAAGAAGGCCTGGATTAGTGCTCAAGTTATGCAAACAAAGCTAGATTCAGCAGGCCTGGATCTAGTCTATGCTACAGCAAACAAGGTGCACCAATTTCAGTAAGAAACAGTACAAATATGCAGGCACTATAAGCCTTTAACCAGAAATTCCCAGTTCAGAAGGGCAGAGTCCAGCCTCTCCTCCCACAAAAGTGCAGTCTGCGATCCTTCTTAATGTAAACTAACTGGCCTGAAGCCCAAATTGCTTAAACCAGAACTAATACACTTTTAGAATAACAGACACTGAGCCTTCAGTCAGCAGTTCCCAATTTAGAAGGATGTATGCTACCTGTCCTGCCACAACAGTGCAGACCACAAACTTTCTTAATGTAAAACAACTGGTCTGAAGCCCAAGTGCTTAAACCAAAAGGCTTAGAATGATAGATACACTTTAATCAGGTTACCAAGCAGTAATAAATACAACTGAATAATTTTAAGAAGGCCTGGATTAGTGCTCAAGTTATGCAAACAAAACTAGATTCAGCAGGCCTGAATCTAGTCTATGCTACAGCAAACAAGGTGCACCAATTTCAGTAAGAAACAGTTCAAATATGCAAGCACTATAAGCCTTTAACCAGAAATTCCCAGCTCAGAAGGGCAGAGTCCAGCCTCTCCTCCCACAAAAGTGCAGACCACAAACCATCTTAATGTAAACTAACTGGCCTGAAGCTCAAGTGCTTAAACCACAACTAATACACTTTTAGAATAACAGACACTGAGCCTTCAATCAGCAGTTCTCAACTTAGAAGGATGTAGGCTACCTGTCCTGCCACAACAGTGTCCTGCCACAACAGTGCAGACCACAAACCTTCTTAATGTAAAACAACTGGTCTGAAGCCCAAGTGCTTAAACCAAAAGGCTTAGAATGATAGTTACACCAAGCAGTAATAAATACAATTGAGTTCTTTTAAGATGATGCAAAAGCAAAATAAAGTAGGAAGAAACACAGATACAGTAAAAGCAGATGAAAAAAGTGCATTTTATTTATTTTTTTTTTGAGTGAGCAAATGAGATGGGCCCAGGAGGAGTATCCAAATGCAAATTTACAAGAGGGGCAGGCAGTTTCAAAGCCACCAAGATTAACACCAAAAAAAAGCAGGGAGGGTAATTGGGGAACTAAGTGAAAAAACATAGCCACACCTTCCAGCTAGATAGTATTCAATGCAACACAAATAAAACTATTTAAATGCTGTATTATTGGAAAAAAAGTGCAGATAAAGATTTAATTAAATTCACTTATACATTCAATTGATTGCATTTAGGTCTTAGCTGGCCAACGCTCAGAGTTTAAGCAGAAAATAATCCAAAATGTACCACTTATATAAGGCAGAAACTGAATAACAATGAAGTGAACTACCCCCACTTATCACTGGCTATTCAGGAATTCTAACAAGCATTAACTGAAAAAACAGAGCCACAACTTCCAGCCAGATAGTATTCAATGCAAAACAAATAAATCAATTTAAATGTTGTATTATTTGAAAAAAAGTGCAGAGAGAGATTTACTTAAATTCCCTTATATGTCCAGTTGATTGCATGTAGGTCTTTGCTGGCCAAAGTTCAGAGTTTCAGAACTCCTTTAAAATAGCTGCTAGCACTTCATATATTTGTTCACATGACACCAGGCTTTGCTTGTTATTTGACATAAACACTTTTAACCATATGAGGGGGTTGTCTTGGTATTTGTCTGCTTTTCCTACCCCTAAGCACCCATGCCATGGAGATTCCCTTCACCAAACTAACTACATCTATATTATATATTATCCCCTTCCTTCAATTTCTGTGTAGCCAGTGATAGCAGTGGGGGGTAGTTTCAGCTCATCACTGACATTCTGTCTTGCCTTATATAAGTGGTACATTTTGAGTTATCTCTGCTTAATATCAGAGCTTTGGCTGGCTAACATCTACCTGAAATCAGCTGGACGTATAAGTGAATTTAAGTACATGTTTATCTGCTCTTTTGCATATAGTACTGCATTTAATGTATTTATTTGTGTTTTTCACTGAATATTAACTCAACTGAAGTTGTGGCTGTCTCTCTACAGAGTACGTTTTAGAATGTAGCCATTGATAGCAATGGGGGTTAGTTTCAAGTCATCACTGACATTCTGTCTTGCCTTATATAAGTGGTACATTTTGAGTTATCTCTGCTTAATATCAGAGCTTTGGCCGGCTAACATCTACCTGAAATCAGCTGGACGTATAAGTGAATTTAAGTACACTTTTATCTGCTCTTTTGCATTTAGTACTGAATTTAATTTATTTATTTGTGTTTTTCACTGAATATAAACTCAACCAAAGTTGTGGCTGTCTCTCTACAGAGTACTTTTTAGAATTTATGTGCAGCCATTGATAGCAATGGGGAGTAGTTTCAGCTCATCACTGACATTCTGTCTTGCCTTATATAAGTGGTACATTTTGAGTTATCTCTGCTTAATATCAGAGCTTTGACCGGCTAACATCTACCTGAACTCAGCTGGACGTACAAGTGAATTTAAGTACGCTTTTATCTCCTCTTTTACATATAGTACTGTATTTAATTTATTTGTGTTTTTCACTGAATATTACCTCAACTGAAGTTGTGGCTGTCTCTCTACAGAGTACTTTTTAGAATGTAGCCATTGAAAGCAATGGGGGGTAGTTTCAACTCATCATTGACATTCTGCTTGCCTTATATAAGTGGTACATTTTGAGTTATCTCTGCTTAATATCAGAGCTTTAGCTGGCTAACATCTACCTGAAATCAGCTGGATGTATAAGTGAATTTAAGTACACTTTTATCTGCTCTTTTGCATATAGTACTGTATTTAATTTATTTATTTGTGTTTTCACTGAATATTAACTCAACTGAAGTTGTGGCTGTCTCTACAGAGTACTTTTTAGAATTTCTGTGTAGCCATTGATTGCAGTGGGGGTAGTTTCAGCTCATCACTGACATTCTGTCTTGCCTTATATAAGTGGTACATTTTGAGTTATCTCTGCTTAATATCAGTGCTTTGGCCAGCTAATATCTACCTGAAATCAGCTGGATGTATAAGTGAATTTAAGTCCACTTTTATCTGCTTTTTGCATATAGCACTGTATTTAATTTATTCGTTTGTGTTTTTCACTGAATATTAACTCAACTGAAGTTGTGGCTGTTTCTCTACAGTTAGTTCTCCACCCACCCTCCCTGTTCTTGTTTTGGTGTTAATGTTGGTGGCTTTGAAATTGCCTCCCCTCTTGTAGATTTGTATTTGGATAATCCTTCTGGGCCCATCTCATTTGCTCACTCAGCTGAGTGCAGTGAGATCATATTCTGATTTCAGGCACCCCAACTGTGTACAAAGAGAGCATTTGAGTAGGACAGCCCCTGTCGCCTCTTAATCCTGCTCTGTTCCCTCTCTCAAAAAAATATGTATAAATTTTATTCAGCTGCTCTTACTGCAACTGTCTTAGTTGCTCTTCTGCATGCTGTTATCTGTTCAATTGCTCTTACTCTGCACTTATTACTGCTTGTTAGTAGCCTTCTAATTTACCGCCTTCTGCGCTTGTTTTTTAGTAATTTGTTAATTTAATTGCATTTATTTGAACTGTATTTGCTGTAGTGTTGCTACACACTTGGGAGTGCTGGCCTGCACTACAATTTGAATTGTATTTACTGCTGTTTTAGCTGCTTTTCTGTTGTTGTTGTGTCTTTCGGCTTTTCCCGGTTAGGGGTCGCCACAGCGGAACTCTGGTCCGCTAATGATTGGCAGTAGATTTTTACGTACCGAGTTGCCGGTCTTCATGCATAACCTTCAACGAAGGTACACCCATTCACGCATGTCTCCACACAGAAGACACTCTAGCTGATAATCGAACAGGACAACATCTTACTGTGAGGCGACAATGCTACCGCAGCACCACCACCATAAGCTTCTGAGCCCCCCAAGCCTTTCTGTGTTGGAGGGAAGTCTTCTGTTATCAGTGGGAGTGGTAAGCACTAGGTAGCCTATCTACCATGGGAAGAGCGGGTTTTGGCCCTGAAATTGTAGTTCATTGGCCATTTGGGCAGTTTTTCCATCTTTCTACTTTCTGGTTAAAAGCCTGTTTTGCATTTAGTCCCTGCCTTTCATATAACTAGTGTAGTCCAGGTACAGAGTTGCTGTATTCAGGGCTGTTGGTAAGCTTCTGAGCCCCCCAAGCCCTTCTGTGTTGGAAAGAAGCCTTCTAGCTTATCAGTGGGAATGGTAAGCACTAGGTAACCTATCTACCACAGGAGGAGTGGTTTCTGGTCCAGAAATTATAGTTTATTGGCCTTTTGGGAAACTTTTCCATCTCTTTCAACCTTCTGATTTAAAAGTCTGTCTTTGCGCTTGTTTCCTGCCTTTCCTGTTACTAGTCTAGTCCAGGTATTGATTTGCTGTATCCAGGACTCTTTGTAAGCTTCTGAGCCCCCCAAGCCTTTCCGTGTTGGAGGGAAGGCTTCTAGCTTATCAGTGGGAGTGGTAAGCATCAGGTAGCCTATCTACCACAAGAGGAGTGGTCCCTGGCCCAGAAATTGTAGCTATTGGCTGTTTGAGCAGTTATTTTCCATCTCTTTCAACTTTCTGGTTTGAAAGCCGCACTTGTGCCTGTTTCCTGCCTTTCCTATAACTAGTGTAGTCCGGTTACAGAGTTGCTGTATCCAGGATTGTTAGTAAGCTTCTGAGCACCCCAAGCCTTTCTTTGTTGGAGGGAAGCTTTCTATCTTATCAGTGGGAGTGTTAAGCACTAGGTAGCCTATCCTCCATGGGAAGAGTGAGTTTTGGACCAGAAATTGTAGTTTATTTGGCCGTTTGGGCAGTTTTCCATCTCTTTCAACTTGCTGGTTTAAAAGCCTACGTTTGTACTTGTTCCTTGCCTTTCCTGTAACTAGTCTAGTCCAGGTACAGATATGCTGTATCCAGGACTCTTTGTAAGCTTCTGAGCCCCCCAAGCCTTTCTGTGATGGAGGAAAGCTTTCTAGCTTATCAGTGGGAGTGGTAAGCATTAGGTAGCCTATCTACCACAAGAGGAGTGGTTCCTGGCCCACTCCTGGTTGACTTCTTTGAGACATTCACCAAGGCCATAGATGAGGGAAAGGTGGTTCACACAGTCTACCTTGACCTCGCCAAGGCTTTCGACACCATTCCCCACTTGGGTATTACAGAAAAACTCACCAGCCTGAACATAAACCCTTATGTCATGAGATGGGTTACAAACTGGCTTACAGACAGAACTCATACGTTAAGAATAGTGTGCTCCATGTGCGACTCTAAACCAGTCCTGCAAGGCTCGGTCCTGGGACTCCTACTGCGTGGCATATACTTCTCAGAAGTACAGGCAAACACAAGAGGACTATGGCTAACCAAGTTCGCTGATGACTGCAAACTGGGAGCCATAACTGACTCTCCGGCTGACATGGATATCCTCCAAAAGGGCCTTACTGAGACGGACATCTGGTGTCAAAGTCATGGCCTCAAGCTAAATGCCAAAAAATGTATAGTTATCCAATTTGGGAAAAACAAAACACCCACGAATTACCACATAGGTGGCAGCCCCCTTAATACAAAAGAGGTAATAAGAGATCTGGGGACCCAGGTAGATAGTAATTTCTCCTTTGACAATCATATTGCCAAAGTAGTTAGGAAATCCTTCTGTGTGGTCCATCTAATTACTAAAGGGTTCTCATCTAGAAATAAAGAGGTTATAGTGCCCCTCTACTCGTCACTCATTAGCCCCATCATAGAGTACAATGCCCCATTTGGGATGTACCTCACAAGACACTTCCAACAGCTGGAAAGACTACAAAAGTACCTCACCAAGAGGATTACTGGCCTCAAACATATGTCCTATGCAGCCCGACTGAAAAAACTCCGGCTGTACTCAGTGGCATATCGCTTACTCAGAGGTAATCTCTGCCTGACTTATAAAGCTATGTCCAACTCAGAATTGATGGACATGCTCCACCTAGAGAAATCCAAGTCACTGCGAGCCATGTGCTCTAGTGAGCCAAACCTCGCCACAACAATAAATAGAACATGTTGGAGGGATAGATCCCTGTCACAGAGACTCCCCATCCTTTGGAACAAAATTCCAAATTACATCAGGCAGAGCCCCTCACTAACACTCTTCAAGAGAAACCTTGACGAGTGGATGGGTAACAGAAAATACATCCCTGGGATCACTTCATTGGCTCTGCTTGACAGAGGATCAGTTAATTAATCAATGGGGCGGCGAAAGTCGACACACGCTGGCTAGGCTTATAAATGCCTTCGGGCAGATAGCCTAGTACCTACCTATGAACCTATGAACCTATGACAGACTGTATCCCTCTAATCATTCTGTCATGCTGGTGTTATATTAATTTTTGATTTCTCATCTTCTTTCTCAGGAATAGTGGATGTAGCATCTTGTTTTTTTATAATCTCCTAATTTGCCTCAGTTCTCTGAATACCTTTACCCCTTGTCCTCTTCTCTTCCTCTCCCATCTTATCATTACTCTGACATACATCTGACTTCCTTTCTACTTCATGCTTATCCTCCCCGTGTTTGTCTATTTTGTATCAAGTCACACATTTATCTGATTGCAACTATAAACTCTAGCCAAGGGAAGTTCTGAAAAACTGTTATGTTTATTTACATCGAATTCCCATTTAATGTGGGGATTGAATTGTTGCTTGTCTATATCACTGATAATGTTTACATAATATATATGATAATATTTAAATTTTTATGATTCATGTAATAAGACTTCCACATTTCTAGCAGGTAATTGGTAAATCAACATAAAAATCATACCCTTATCCATAGTTCTGTCCATTGAATTAGGCAAATGCTGCAATGAAATCTGTACTGATCATAGTTTCACAAAAAATTTCCACTCCCCATCCATAACCTGCAGAATAGTGCAAGGAGATATAGCACTGTATGTAGTTTCTGTTGTCAATTCAGTAAAAGAGACCTAAATATATTAATGTCTAAATAAAATGTTGATGTGTCAAACTGTTGGCTTAGATAAAGGTATACTAAAATCACACGACGCCTGAATTTTGACTGTCTTCACTTTCTGCACTATATCCCAAGAGAGGTCTAGCCAAGCTGAGATCTTGAGACTGACATCAAGCATCTAATGCATACTGTTGTAAATAAATGCAAGCATGCTGCCTAGAGCAATAAAAAATCAAATAGTAGAGATTTTGTTGTCAGGTCAAACATGGTACATTGAATGGAATTCCTTTCAACAAACCCCATTAATTGGAGAAACCCTGGACATAATAGAAGAAAAGACATGAAGGTTTAGAGCTTAGCCCACAACTTACAACCAGGAAATGACGAGTCGGCTGAGGCAAGGGTCAAGCCCACATGTAGCTTGTAGGAAACGCAAAACAAAATCAGTGAAATGACAGACAGCACGTTTGTTCTTGTTCTAAGATGGCAAAACTCCCTCAGACTACCAGTTGTTTCTGTGATTGTAACATATGGAACTCCCATCTCAAGCTACACTAATGCAACCCAAACAGAAACATTAATAAAGTTGACTCTAGATTGTGTGTAAGACCTGATCCTGCAAGTCCTGATTATAACACAGAGGGTTATGATCAGGTATCCAATCATAAGCATCAAGAGGTGGATCTTGTCATCCATGTTGAGAACACATAATAAATGGATATGATGATTCAGATCCCATCATAACTTTTTGTAGTGCATTGAGTTTTATCTACTCCTTGTACTACTGGTTACAATAAAAAAAGCTGAAGTGTTTTACCAACTTTGAAAGACAGTAAAAGCACTTAGCAAGTGTTAATGCATAGACAGCAACTAAGGGGAAAAAATCAGGGACCAATTTTAAATACTGCCCTAATTTAATTATGTTACTTGCTTTTTGATGTCTGTTAACTTATGTCGACCTTACAAGAAAGATATTCAGGGATCATTGAGAGTGAAGGAACATCTCTTCCCTTATACCCAACTGCAGCAGCAGTTAGGGGGTGTGTCACAATTGTTACTCACCTCTGAAAGTGCTGTTACAGTTGGGTCTCGTGCTACACAAGCATGTAACAGATTTATCTTTTTCTGATTTTAGAGCTTAATCACTTCACTCCTTGCACTTGACTGTAATTAGTGCATGCAGTCATTGCAATCAGTTGTTACATATTGTTTCTGTTTCCACTACTGAAGCACACACTGTTTCCATTTATACTGCCTCTACCTATACTACGTCTTCTCTCTGTGGATCTAATTTCTCCAAGCCTTTTGGGTTTCTAATACTATGATGAGAATGGACCCCATTCCTAAGTCAAAGTACAATTAATGTTCATGAAACTAGTATTGTTTCAGTCTTTGATGTTGACTAAAAGTGCTCTTTGCAGCACCCACAAGGTGCTTAGAATTGACTCCTTCCACGGTTTGTATGCAGTTACGTGTATTGGTAGCATATTTAAGTATGACTGTAAATTCATTTTTATAATACCCGTTGCTCCTACTACTATTGAAACTGTCTGGGTATCTTTCTTCGACATTGCCCTCATTTCTGCCTGCAAATATTTGTATTTTATGACTTTATGTCTGTATGCAAGACACTGTAATCACTGCATGTAGCAATTTCAGTGATCATTTTTTTCTTGGACTGCTATATCTGGTTTTCTTGCATCTATTTTTTGAACTGTTGGTAATGGGTGATCTCATGTGATATAAACTTAATCATTTTCTACAATACTTTGTGGTTTACGTTTCCAATGCTTCTCACCTACCTAAATATTATAGTCTTTGCACAATCCCCATTGCAACAGTTTTGCCAGATTATTTTGCCTTTCAGTATACAGGCCCTCTGCCATGAGTGTGTCACACCTAGCAACAAGATGTACAACTATTTCCAGTGCTTCTTTACAGAACCTGCATTTGTCTGTTTCTCCTACATTTTCAATGGACTTTGTAAACTAATGTGTATGTAGTCCTCTATCATGGGTTGCCATTATTAACCTTTCATCTTTTGGTTTAATTTCACATCTCCTTAACCATTCCTGTGTCTAACCCTGATCAATGTGAGATTGTTCCAGGAGATCTCTATACTTGCCACAATATTTATGCCTTTTCCACATTTATTTCCTTTTCATCTCATCCTTTCCTTACATTCTTTCTTTTGTTTTATTTAGGGATGTGTATTTATACTTCTATCTTAATTTCCATTCCCACTTGATACCAGTATGCTTCTGCTAAACTAAGCTTGGAAGTTATCTTAGACTTCTTGCCCTCGTGTTTTAAAACTTTCACTATGTTTGGATCTGATGAGGTCAGCAGATATGTATGCAGTCCTTGCAAATCTATACATGTAATCAGCTTCAAAGTGGCCTATACCTCATTCAGAATGAGGAATATATAATCTTGGTAAATAATGATTTTCATATAACATTTGATAAGCATGAAGAATTTTTACTGTTTTCCTGTATTGCTGATCCAAAACCTTTTGGGGCCACTCAGTCGCCACAAAACTGTAAGTTAGTACAGGAAGAGCAAACAGGATAATAGCTTGAATTTTATTCCTAGATGTCAAGGCAGTTTTCAGTATTAGTTGCAGTTTTCTAAAGTATTTCTGACATTTTATTATTATTTGTTCTTGTTTTATTGCCGATTCTTCATCAGTTCCCAAATAGTTATTCACTCCCTTCTCCTCAAGTTCCGTCATATCACATTCCTGTTTTAGACTGATATTTTCTTGGGACTACAGCTATATATGTTCTTGGTGCTGTAGCTATCCTGCTTTGAACATTGCTTTTCACATTTATCAAGAACAAATGACATTCTTATATCTTCTGAGAAAGATGTGTTTTGAACTACTTATTTGGTGAGCTGTAGAGTTTTAAATCATACTCTAAAAGTAGATAAGAATTCTTTAAACAAGGTTCTTTTCTGACCTAATTTGTTAAGTAGACTACTTAATGGGTTAATGACAATACAAAAAAGCAGCGGTGACAAAGAATCACCTTGGAATATCCCCCTTTAAAGTTGTATCCCTGAGATAATAATTTACCCTTCGTATGGCATAGCTGCAGAGTGGTTTGCCACTGTTTCATGGTTGCTGTAATATAATTTATTAATTTAGGGTATATCTTATATGTCTTTAAGCATTCATTTATCCATGAATGTGTGATGCTGTCAAATACTTTTTTTGTAATCTATCCATGCCATACTTAGATTCTTCCCCTTTTACAATTCTCTAATATGGTTTTATTTAGTAGCACATGATCATTTGTTTCATATAACTTGCTATGATTGAAGTTTTTTTTTTCTAAATGAATGTAAACTCTGTCTGCATCAGTTCCAGTATATAATTTGTACATCATCAGAAGGCAAGTTATTGGTCTATGAATATATGAAGAACAAAACCTAGAGATTTCTGAAATTATGGATTACCTGCAAAGTGAAGGATTTAGTGTTGAAAATCTAACATGGGAACCTGAAACAAAATTAAGAAAAGCTCCTAATTGGCAAACCCCAGGCCCAGATGCAGTTCCTAACAAGATTTAGCCCTGAGTAAGAATTACTTATATATGCATCCTGAACAGACACCAATCTGGTTAGCAGCTGGAATAATAACATTCCTCCTTAAGAGTGAACCTGCAAGCCATCCTAAAAACTATTTGCACTTCCTCTGTCACTTATTCTTCGAGGCAACCCAAAGTGTCTTCATCTATGTAATGTTTTTCATGGATATGTTGTATTAATGAACTCAAATTTCCATTTGAAGCTTTTCACAGTTTTTCTTGTGAGAATATTTTTTCCTCTAATTTCTCCCTTAATCTTTGTTATTATCTTCTATCTGGAAATTCTGGGCTTCTTGCATAATATCTATAATACATAACTTCTTCCTTATCCTCAGTAGTCCACTCTATCATCTTTATGGCTCTTTTTAGTCTGTCATTTTTTGTGTTTTTTGTGGACTGTTTCTTCCTTCTACAACAGAGGGGCCATTGTGCACCATGAGCCTGGCTTTACCCCACTGTAGGAATGCTTCCATGTCTTGAGGGTTCTATGCTGCCACTTTTATCTAGTCCTGATACCAGTGTGTATACCAAGATCAGGCACTTTTTTATCCTGGGAACTGTGCACTCATCTCTCTTTTTTATTTTTTTACTTACCTCTGTCCGTAATATATGCCATATAAAATACAATCTCTTGGTGAGATTTTGTGAAAACATTGTCCACCATGTGAGGGTACTCACCAAGATTTGAGGATTAATTCAATTCCAGCAATGCTACTCTCCTTTTTTTGCTGATTTCACCATCTTTCCATTTAGACCCCTCGTTTCTTCATTCAGACCACCATTGTTTATTTTAATTTCTCTAAGTCTTTAGGTTTCTAATACCATAATGGGAAAGGATACTTCCACATTGCTCTCATTTCTGCCTGCAAATTTTCTTATTCTATGACTTTGTGTCTCTCTGTATGCAATGTAACAATTTCAGTGATTATTGCTACTTTTGTCTTTTTTCCTGGACTATTATATCTGGTTTTCCTGCATCCATTTTATGAACTGCTGGTAATGGGTGATCCCATGTGATATAAACTTCATCTTTCTCTATAATGCTTTCTGGCTCATGTTTCCAATGCTTCTCAGCTACTTCAATATTATAATGTTTGCACAATCCCCAATGCAACAATCTTGCCATATTGTTATGCATTTCGGTATACAGGCCTTTGGCTAATACAAGCCTTCTGCCAATAGTGTATCACACCCAGCAACAAGACGTGTAACTGTTTCCAATTCTGTTTTACAAAACCTGCATTTATCTGTTCCTCCGACACATTCAATGGACTTTGAAAACCATTGTGTACGTAGTCCACTATCCTTGGCTGCCAGTATTAACCCTTTGTCTTTTAATTTAAATTCACTTCTCCTTAACCATTCCTGCAGAAGATCCTGATTGGCATGAGGTTGTTCCAGGAGTTTTCTGCACTTGCAACTATATTTATGTCTTTTCCACATTGCTTGCCTTCTCATCTGATCGATCACCTTATACTCTTTCTTTTGTTTTTTGGCACATTCAGTTGATGCCTGATCTTTATATACTTCTGGTTTGATTCCCTTTCCTGCTTGACACTGATCAGCTTCTGCTAAACTAAGCAGGGAAGGCATCTTAGACTTGTTCTCCTCATGTTTTAAAACTTTTGTTATGTTTGGATCTTGTGAGGTCAGCACAGTAATGTAATGTATGGAGCCCTATGACTGCAGATCTAAATACATGTAATCAATTTCGAGGAGGCTCACACCTCCTTCAGAATGAGGAATATATAATCTTGGTATACACTGATTTTTAAAAATCATTTGATAAGCATAAAGCATTTTTCTTGTTTTCCTGTCCTACTTGTCCAATACCTTTTGGGCTCAGTCAGTCATCCCAAAACTGTAAGTTAGAGCAGGATGAACAAATTGGTTTATAGCCTGGACTTTGTTTCTAGATGTCAGGGCTGTTTTCAGTATTAATTGTAGTCTTCTAAAATATTCCTAAATTTTGTTCACATTTGTTCATGTTTTATTGTTGATCCTTCATCAGTTCCCAAATATTTATACCCGTCATGCTCAAGTTCTTTTATATCACATTCATGTCCCAGACTGATATTTTCTTGGTGCTGCAGTTTTCCCGCTTTAAAGGTTGCATTTGCACATTTATCAAAAAAAAAATCCTTACATCAACTGAGAACGTTTTGACCACTTGCAGTTGTGCTTTCAGTTCCTCATCTGATGAACTATACAGTTTTAAATCACCTATAAAAAGAAAATGAGAAGTGTTTACACTTTGTTGATTTCTGGGAGCCAAATTGCAGTCATTACCAAATCTGTTAAGTAGACATCTTACTGGATTAAGTGATATGCAAAAGAGCAGTGGTGACAGAGTCACCCTGGAATATCTCCCTTTGAAGTTTAATCCCTAGAATAATCATTTGTCCTTTATCATGGCTTAGCTGCAAAGTGGTTTGCCACTGTTTCATAGTCACTGTAATGTAATGGGGTCTATATTATAACATCAAAGTCTTTAAACATCGAATGTTATAATATTGAACCCGTAATGTCGAACGCTGAAAACAGCGAAGGTGCAGGACACCGAATTCTTTCCCAGGGAAAGAATGCGGTGGGCCATTGCTGTAGCTTTGCTGTTTTCAGCGTTCAGTATGTTGGAACGTTACGGGTCAGGTTCAGGTAAGTGTGCAATTGTGTGGAGGTTAGGGTTAGGGGGTGGGTTAGGTGAGTTAGGGTTAGGGCGCGGGTCAAGTAAGTGTGCTGTTGTGTGGACGTTAGGGTTATGGGGCGGGTTAGGTGAGATAGGGTTAGGGCGCGGTTGAGGTGAGTATGATAGTGATGGACCTTAGGGTTAGGGTTGGGTTAAGGTAAGTGGATAGCTAGTAGTGTATGTAAAGTTTAGTTTAGGTTTAGGTGTAGGATTTTAAGTGTATGTGTGTGGATTGCTGTTTTTTGTGTGTGTTTGTGTTGTGTGTATGTTTCTTGGAATAGCAAATCTTTTTCCTGGGAAAAAATTTGCTATTCTGACTGTTCGATGTTTTCAGATTTCGGTGTTTGGGGTTCGTTATTATAACATTTGATGTTTAAAAACTTTGATGTTATAATATAGACCCATGTAATGTAATGCAATCAATGTAGGATGTATTTTATACATTTGCAAGCATTCTTTTATCCATGAATGTGGGATGCTGTCAAATGCTTTTTTGAGGTCTGTCCATGCCATTCTTAGATTCTTCCTCATTTTACAATTCTCCATTATGACTTTAACAATAAATAATAGTTTGTTCTATATGACTTTCTTTTGTTACCTTTTTTTTCAATTGTCATGATCTAGTTTTCTTCTAAATAACTATAAACTTTGTCAGCATCAATTCCAGTGTATAGTTTATACATTGTTGGAAGGCAAGTTATTGGTCTATAGTTTTTAGGATATCATGCAGGTTCACAATTAAGGAGGAGTATCATTTTTCCTGTTGTTAACCAGGTTGACATCTGTTCAGGGTGTGCATATAAATGGTTCTTACTCATGGCTAAATCTTCACGTGAAATGTCAAATGGTACAGTGGTTAGTGTGTATGCCTTTCAATCACAAGGTGCAAGGTTTTAGGGAGGGTGGCCTAATGGTTAAGGTGTTTGCCTTACAAACACAAGGTACAGGGTTTGAATCTCACAGGGGATAATTGGCTAGGCTTAAAATGACTCACAAGGGCAGTTAGCCTAGTATGAACCTATATGAACCTATATATATAATATGTAAGTTAGATACTGCATGTGGGTCTGGGGTTTTCCATTTAGGAGCTTTACATAACTTTGTTTCAATCTCTCTGGGCATTACAACATCCCATTTCATATCCTGTTTATTTGAACTTCTGATTCTTTATTTTACTTCTTCTATCCATTCAGCATATTTGTTATATTCCAGTGGGTCTTCATTGATATTTCTCTAAAATGTGTCTATTTCTTCCTTTTAGATGGTGTTTATATTACTTTTGCCTTGTTTCCCAATTCTCTATAAAACTTTTTTGAGTCATCAATAAATTGCTTATTTTGTACTTTTCCTTTATATTTATGTGCATATCTTAGTTTTTTTCTGCCTGTGCTATCTTTAGTTTATTATTTGTAATGCTGTACGATAGATCCTAGTCTCTTCTGATACTATGCATTGCTGTTATCACCTATCTTTCTGAGTATTATTGTTGATCTGTTCCCTTTTCTATACTCTTCTAACGGTGATACTTTTTGTCTTAATTGCTTTATAGTTTTCTCTATTCAATATTTCCATGATGGCATTGGATTTTTTCCCCTTCCTTTTCTTTGCTACCCTGTGTTTTTGTAGTAAGGCTTTATCTGTTATTAATTTGGCTGCTCAGTAATATATCCTATTTATTTTTGTTGCATCACATGAATTTCTTTACATAGTCTTGATTACTGTGTTCATTTTATCAAACTTCTAGTATTTTGGGTCTTATTGACTTTCTTTAATCTATTTTTTTTCGTTAATCTTAATATGTCTCTCCATCTCTATTAAATCAAGCAATTCCTCCCTTAGATCATTTTCTTCTAAACTAAGAGCACATTCTTTGTTCTCCATTTCCTGTGGGCATTCTACAGAAAGTTCCAGAAAATTTTCATGTGCCATATTATCTTCATCTTCATCCTGTGTCATCGGTTTCATATATGAACTCACTTGCCTATTGCTCCACAACATTGACTGCATCAGAATTTCCACATTTTCCTGTTCCTTCCCTTGCTGTGCAACTCCAACTGAACCTTTGTACTGGCTTGCTACTGAACGGTCCAAAGTATTTTCATATGGCATTTGATCAGATGCTTCCTGTTTCGCTGGTTTCTCCTTAATTTACCTATCATGCTGTGGTGTTATCAGAGTTAGATTTTCTACACTAAATCCTTCACTTTGCAGGTAATCCATAACTTTGGTTTCTACTTCTTTAACTTCTCCATTACTAATCCTCTTTTCTACTTTCCTCCTTTGTTTTCTTATTTTTTGTATTGTAAAATTTTCCATAACTGGATGCCTTTGCCTGTATTTTTCTTCAAATATCTTTGGTGCTGCTTTTTTATTGATTAGTTGTACTTTCTCCTTTGTATAAATATTGCACCATATTAATTCTCCTTCTGTTTTGAATGTCCATATTTTTTATTAAGCTGCCTCTTTCTCCGCCTACTTCACTTTACTTGGAGGGGGGCTCATTGTTCTATTATACTGCGACAAAACCTATGTTAGACTTTCTACATTAAATCCTTCAGTTTGCCGGTATTCCGTAACCTCAGCTTCTATTTTTTTTACTTCTGCTTTACTAATCTTCTGTTGTATTTAACCTGTTTGTGATCTTATTTTTTGTATTGTGGAATTTTTCATATCTGGGTGCCTTTGCCTGTATTTCACTTTGAATATCTTTGGAGCTGCTTTTTTTTATATTGATATTCTCATTTGCATAAATATTGCTCTTTCTTTCCCATGTCCATATTTCTTTTTTATACCTTTCAAAAGTTACTAGATTTTTGTTCTTTATATTTTTGTGCTCCCTCATTTGCTTCTTATTCCAAACAGCATTGGGTTTCTTGGTCTATATAATGTTTTTCATGAACCTGTTGTATTAATGCACACAAATTTGCATTTGAAGCTTTTGACAGTTTTTCTTGTGCAAGTATTTTTCATTCCCCTAATTTATCTCTTTTTCTTTTTATATATCTTCTATCCAGAAATTCTAGGCTTCTTGCATAATAGTAACAATACATAATTTCTTTCTTATCCTCAGTAGTCCACTCTCTCATCTTTATGGCTCTCTTTTTGCCTGTCAGTTTTTGTTTTTTTTGTGGCCTACTACTTCCTTCTACAACATGGGGGGCATCCATGATATGGTTTCTTGTCTTTTTAACTTCACCAAAACGTTTGGATTTCTAATGCCATGGCAAGAATGGACCCCATTCCTAAGTCAAAGTATGATTAAAATTCATGAAATTAGTATTGTTTCAATCGTTGATGTTAGCCAAAATGGTATTCGCAGTACTCACAATGCTGTAAGACATGACTGATGATTATTAAGATATCCCTTACCTGCATTTCATTTACACCTCAGTATCTACAATGTCAATCTCTTTTCAGGTTTCATTTCTGAACATGTGCAGACTGATTGACTGTCAAACACAGTGGTAACTTGATGGCTTCCCACTTTTCTCTTCCGCTACCACCAATTATCCAGTCACCCCTGGGATCTCTAGACTTAAAGTCTCCTTATCCTACACCATATTTCCCCTTCATGACAACCTAATTAAAGGGCCAAATCAAACTGTATTTATTAATTACAATACATTTCACACTAATTCTGCACCCAATAAAACTTTAGACTGCTGTCTTCCTCTACAAAGCTCCCATCAACTTGCTTCTCTAGACAGACATCTAATCAATATACTTTACTTTTACTCCTTCACATTCAGTGCCTTTAACCTCATCTACTACTACTTTTCTCATATACCTGCCCTGACTCTACATGAACAATAAATGCTACAACTCAAACCCCTGCAGACATGTTCAGTACTCTTCTCACATCAAACAACTATTATGATGCCCATTATATCACGTCGTCTTATATTATATACCCTCCTTCCAAGAAACCCAACAGAACCATGCAGATCTATCAACCATTCTCTCTACCAAGGGTTCTACAAAAAAGAAATCTACATTTTTGCAGGGAAAGCAATCCCCTCTATAGGCCCATAGCCCCTGCAAATTATATATACCAATTATGACATCACATTACATTGGAGAAAAGGGTAAATTCCCTAATCCCTACCGTACTGTGATCTCCACAAAAAACGCTTCATCATGGAATTTACCCCTTCTCCACTGTAGTGCAATCTCAGAGTTGTTATAGATAATTTGTAGGGGGTGTGGGGTCACAGGACACCATATGGGGGTTGCAGGAGGGGTTTTCTTCTGCAAAAATGTAGATTTTTGTTATTTTTTTCTTTCGAGCTTTTGGAAACTCAAACTTATGTTCCCCAACCACATGAATTTCAAGCTTCAGAAAACTGAGCAATGTGATATGAACCCATGAAGGACATGTTGTTTAGGCCATGTATTCTTTTCGTGAGGAACCACTGTGGACACTTCAGTTGTTGCATATGCCTGGTCAAGTACATTCCTAATGGAGGTATTGATTGGTCTGATAAGTGCCAAGTATAGTGGACCAATGATATCTTTGGACCTAGATGCCATACCCTTGCCTATAAGCCGCAAAATATAGAATGATTTCCTTGCTACCATAAACATATGATTGTCAAAGGCCAAGTTACTGTCTAAATCTGCTTCCAAATCCCTGACCACTGGATTTACTCTTAACGATGTATTATCAATGTGGTAGTTTCCAATAGTAGCTATCTTCTCAAATGATACTATTAAGCATTTTTGGCACCAAGTTTTAGACCATAACTCTAGAAACAGTTAATAGTCTGTGTCATGTCTTCTTAGAGGGTATTTGTGTTGTTGGGGGATTCAAACCTGGCCAGCTAGATGCCCTTTACATTGGCCTTGACTTCAGAGAAGTAGATGCCAAAAAGGAGTGGCCACAGCAAAAAGCCTTGAGGATCTTCACTAGTGACCAGCCTCTTCATGGAGGTAGAGTCCACATCCTAGTTTCTTGGGTCCTATCTGTGAGCCAGCTGGCTATCCAATTGGTGATACAGGAATTTATACCTAATTGCATGAATTTGTCTACAATGCCTGAGTGGAGTATTATGTCAAATGCTTTGGCCAAGTCAAGGTAGGCAGTATATACCACTTTGCTCTCATCCATTTTTTGGTGACCTTCTCAAACAAGTCCACCAGGTTATCCAGGCATAACCTGCATTTAACAAAACCAAGTTTTATTTCTCCTCATCAACATGGATTTAGGTCATGTTATGGTAGCATTAGCACTCTATAAACATCATATTTTTATTTTATTTTATTTTTATGTGCTATCTGGAGTATAACACTGAGCCCATTGGATCATTTTCAGATTAAGTCTGGATCAAAGACATAGAATGTAAATAGACAATGATATAATTTTATGCAAATGAAGGGAAATGAGTAAGTTATAGGTTATAAATAACACTGGTCATTGAATTTAGGATAAGGAAATGACAGTACTGAAAGAAGCTGCAAACAAAGGAATTAAAGTCAGAACTGTAGATTAGATTTAAAAGGTACGAGTTGTTCATTGAATAGAGTTATACTTACAATATGGGTGAGAGGCAGAGGAAGGTATAGTATGAGCACAGAAGTCAAGATACTGAAAGACAGACTGAGAGCAGTTGTGGAGGTAAAGACTTGTATGTAGAAGAGTTTGGAGTAAGTATACAAGAATAAAAGTGATCAAAGAGCATTTTGTTGTCAATACAATATAAAAATAAGAGGTGAAGTGACTATTTTGTAATTGCTCTGCAATAAATGACATACTATGCAATATGAACAAACACCTCCTAACTGGGACGATATTCATTGACCTCATTACAGCTTTTGACCTGATAAATGATAAGCTAGTACTTATGACCTTTATAAGAAGAGGAATAAGCAATGACTCCCTCCCATGGTTCATAAGTTTCCTTACTGACAGAAACCTCTTTTTGCCTTGTAATTTATAACTCATTTATAACCTATAACTTAATTGTGTCTCACAAGGCTCATGGTTATCCTCACTATTATTTTCAAAGAAATTGTTGGGGTGTGATGGGAAAGGAAATGGTAACTAGGAACATATGTTTTGGGAATGTAATGAGTTGACAGACTTTAAACAAATTTCCTTCAGAGGACTCTGTCAGGAATACTGGGGAGCAAGTAAGTGTAATTAAGGAACTGATTTTTTTGAGCTGGGATACAGGATCTGAATTGTTTAGACATAGTAAGGCCTTATTAAGTTTAATTCTGGTGGCTGAAAAAAAGTTGTTGTTCTTTCGGCTTTTCTCGGTTAGGGGTCGCCACAACGGAACTCCGGTCCGCTAATGATTAGCAGTAGATTTTTTTTTACTGGTGCTGAGGTGTCAGCTCAACGCCCAACCTTCAATGAAGTAGTGAGTATTGTAACAGAGATAAAAGAACAGAAAGTCTGATATTAAAAAAAACATTGGTAGGAGTAATTATATAGAAAATGGAAATTGTGAGAACAATACATGAAGAAGAATTTTTTGGAGGAAGAATGAGGTTTATGAAAGGGCAGTAATTAAATAATATAAAACAATATATGTGATGTAAAATGTCTATAAATGTAAACTTGTTAATATGGTTGATTACTTTTATATAAATGTAATTTTGCCTATGTCACAAGTAATAAGTCAATAAAGATGTTTAAAAAAAAGCACTGTTATCACAGAACTACTTCAAACTCCTGTCATCCCATGTACAAAGAGCAAGGTCTTCTACCAGGCTAACATGTCACAGTTTATTATTAAAAAAATAAAAGACCTAGAAAGGGATCTTAACTCATTTTCATTATGCCTGACTTAAAAAAGTCCAAGATTTTTTGGAGCCAGCAATCTCTCTTCTTAGTGCTACAGTACTTTAATATGATTTGCAATACCAAGAACTCTGTAGAAACCATACCACATTTTATTTATCTGACCATTTGGCTTGACCAGTTTCTTACCTTCTATTTCCACATTAATGCAATGAAGTAAAAAATCAATGTTATTCTATTCTGAGGAAAAAAGATATCACATCTCCAATCTCCAGAAGGTGGAATGACTGTTGGATTTTTCTTGCCTAGCTTGAGTATGGCCTTCCCATTATAGTTAATACATCCGAGAATATTCAGGGCTTGCTACCAACCAAAGCCAACTACATTTGTAGACTTATCCTGTTGATCCCCAAAAGACAGTTTCACTGCTCCATCTTGGCAAAATCAAAATGGCTACCAGTAAAAACAAAACTCTACCTTAATGAGTGCAGCCCTTACCTACAAACTAATACCACTAGAAACCTTACACTTCTTTGCAGGCTGTCCTTTTAACAAAACATCCACATATAATCACAGGTCACAAATTCTCCCACTCCTTAAGTACTGCCCTCCTCCATAACAAACTCCACTCCAGAGACCACAGACCACAGCTTCTCAATAATGACCTCTCAAACATAAAAATGACTGCTAGTAAAATTAAAAACAATCACATTAAACCAAAAATTCAGATAACCACTGAACAAATTCCTGCCTGATGAAGCAACATGCAAGTGCTTTACTAACCAGGGCATTACATGAAGGTCATGCCCACTTTATACCTCACAATAAACCCCCTGAGCACACATATCCTGTGCTTATTACATGTCAAAGATTTTCATCCTTATTACATTCCATTTTTTTCTACACTCACTACTTTCTAATCAATTAACACCAATTAGACCTTACTCTGCTCTTCGTACCACATACTGACCTCTTACTACAAGATCCTATAATTAACATATCCACTCATTTATTACCCTAAGAATCTCTTAGTACCTCCTTCTTTTATCACTGGGTGCAGTTCTATTACAATAGACTTTGAATTCACTTACACTTATCCTTCTCGTCTCTCTTCTTTCCTGGCCCTATTTTTTCCTAACTTGAAAGCACATAGTTTAAGTATTGGAAGCCAGCACACATATCTTAAGGCTGGCATCCTAAGTCATTGTATTTCCTTTGCTTTATGCAGCCTCTTGTATAATCTTTGAATTTTTGTATACTGGACTATACTAAGCAAATATTTTTTAGATGTATGTTTTTTTGTTTTGTCCATGTGCATCTGGATCAGTGCTCTATCCTGGTTAAAAATAAAGTTAATTCAATTTATTTTTTTTTATATACCTGCTTTGCCCCTTTCAATCACAAATAGCCACATAGTCTTCTGGCAGTCAACATAACTAAAGCATGTAATCCATCTTGGATTAGATACCTGTCCATAACATGACATATTCTTTATGTGTGTGTGTGTGTGTGTGTGTGTGTGTGTGTGTGTGTGTGTGTGTGTGTGTGTGTGTGTGTGTGTGTGTGTGTGTGTGTGTGTGTGCACTGCACCCACTCTTAAGAACTACTGGCATGTTTTTTGTGCTATGGGGAGAACTGAAATCCCCCAATGAAAACCAACATTGAACAAAAGAGAATATGTAGACTCCACACAAGACACACTGCAGATGGCCACCAAATCAGGTAAATCAGCTGTCAAACAGCAGTGCTAACATATGCATTAATCACTATTGACATACAAATATTTCCAAGGCTGTGTGAAAGATGAGATATTTTATATAGTATATCTGAGATCATTATATAACTAGGACAGAGAGAGGGGAAAGGGAGAGAAAAGATAAAGAATGACTGGAAAAAGACAGAGGAGGAATGTTATTTTACAATGTTATTCTTTCTCAAGGAATAAATATATATGTGTATATATATATATATATATATATATATATATATATATATATATGGATTCACTATATAATCCTCAATTTCTCAAGGAATAACTATATATATATAGATTCACTATACAATCTCGAAATACTGAAATGTCGGATTTCAGTATTTCGAGACTGAATACTCGAAAAGCCACATACATGAAAACCCACAATCACGAATACTACAATTGCAACCATTCACACACACACACACACACACACACACACACACACACACACACACACACACACACACACAAACCAGGACATAATCACACACACACACACATACACCTACCTAACTAAACAAACATAACAACGCACACAAACACACTTAACCTACCTATAAGCAGGGGGCAAGCCTCCCTGCAACCCCCACACCCCCCCACTTATATATTCTAACTCCAAGGTCACACTAAACACACCATCACACACAAAAAACACTGCCGCATACACTCACACACACTAAAATCCCTACCAATTATCCTCAAACACACAACACTTACCTGAAAACGCAGATAAATCCACAAACCGCAGCACACGTTACGAAAGCGACACCACGATAGCATCAGATTTGACATTTGCGGATTCGGCATAGTGTACTTTTGGTTAACTGCACTTTCCACTATTCGGTCTCGACATACTGAATTTCGACATTTCAGTACGTCGAGATTGTCTAGTGTATATATATATATATATATATATATATATATATATATATATGGATCTATGTTGATCCATCGAAATTAAGTTTCATCGAAACGTAATCCATTGAACTCACTTTCATGAAAGTGCACTTTGTTGAAAATGTACTTTCATGAAACACAAAATAACAAAAAAAAACACAAAAAAATAAAAAACAAAACACTGCACCCCCACATCCCATATACTAACTCCGAGATCGCACTACAGTGGGGAAAAGGATATATTCCCTTATCCCCACTGTAATAGTTTCATAGTTTCATAGTTTGGTACTAGGCTATCTGCCCTGGGGCATTTATAAGCCTAGCCATAGTGATGTGGCTTTTGCCACCCCATGTAATGGTACAAAAGTGTACAGAATAGATTTAGAATACTGTGCCTCTGTCTAGTAGTGACACAGTGAAGACCCCCTTACATAATAGAATTAGTTTACTGTGCCTCTGTCTAGTAGTGACACAGGGATGACCCCTGGGGTAAACCTACGATCTCCCATCCACTCGTCAAGATTTCTCTTGAATATAGTCAGTGAGGGGCTCTGCCTAACATAAACTTGGATTCTGTTTCAGAGTATGGGAAGCCTCTGAGTTATGAATCTGTCCCTCCAGCATGTCCTATTCATATTTGTGCTGAGGTTCAAATCTTTAGCTCTCGTGGTTCTGATGGATTTGGATTTTTTGAGGTGGAGCATGTCCATCAATTCCTGATTGGACATGGCCTTGTATGTCAGGCACAGATTACCTCTGAGTAGGCGGTATGCTACTGAATAGAGTTGGAGTTTCTTTAGTCTGGCAGCATATGACATATGTTGGAGACCCTTGATCCTTTTGGTGAGGTACTTTTGGGGTCTCTCTAGCTGTTGCAAGTGCCGGGTGAGGTACATACCAAATGGGGCATTGTACTCAATCATGGGCCTGATAAGGAGGAGTACAGGGGCACAATGACCTCCTTTGATCTGGATGTGAATCCCTTCATGATAAGGTGGGCAAGGTAGAAAGTCTTTCTAACCACTTTGGCAATGTGGGTGTCAAATGAGAGGTCACTATCGACTTGGGTCCCCAGGTCTCTGATTATTTTTCCGTACTCAGTGGGTTACCGCTTATGTGATAATTTGTGGGCACTTTGTTTTTCCCAAAGGGGATGACTATACATTTTTTGGCATTTAGTTTAAGGCCATGACTCCGGCACCAGTTGTCCATTTCAGTGAGGCCTTTCTGTAGGATGTATGTGTCAGCTGGTGTATCGACTATGGCGCCTAGTTTGCAGTCATCTGCGAACTTTGTCAGCCACAACCCACCCATGTTTGCTTTCACATCTGAGAAATAAATGTCGAACAAGAGGGGTCCCAGGACAGAGCCCTGTGGGACACCACTTGTCACTGGCTTTGAGTCTGACATGACTTCAGCGATTTTGACTTTATGGGTTCTATCCTTTAGCCAGTTTGCCACCCATCTTGTGACATATGGATTTACATTTAAGCTGTTGAGCTTGTCTATGATGCCAGAGTGGGGTATTGTGTCGAAAGCTTTAGCCAAGTCCAGGTAGGCTGTATGGACTGCTTTGCCCTCGTCAATGGCTCTAGTGACTGTTTCAAAAAAGTCAACCAAGTTTAAAAGGCAGGATCTGCCTTTTACAAAGCCGAACTGGGTGGGATCAAGTGTTTGTAAGTCCCCAATGTCTCTGTTTATTAGTTCCATAATGATTCTTTCCATAGCTTTGCAGACCAGGCTGGTTAAGCTTATGGGGTGGTAGTTACCATGGTCAGTAGAGGTGCCTCCTTTGTGGAGTGGGACTACTGTTGCTGTACGCCAGTTTTCCTGTACATATCCTGTAGTAAGGCTAAGGTTAAATAGCATTTTTATGTGCAGGTTTAGCTCATCTTGGAGTTCTCATAGCACGCAACCCAGGATACCGTCGGGTCCCACTGATGCTGTGTTTTTAGCTTTGCTGAGGGCGGTTCTCACCTGGACATCTGAGATGACAGGGCGGTTACAGTCAGCTGGGATGAGTATTTCTTCTTTTGGGGGTGAGGGAGGGGAGAAATTTACACTGAACCTGTCTGCCAGAATGTTGGCAATATCTGTGGGTTCTGTGTATTTTTTGTCATTGTGAACTAACTCTGAACATATCTGTGGGTTTCCGCCCAGGTTTCTAACATAGCTGAAGAAGGCCTTGTGGTTATCTTTAGTGTCCATAGCGATTTTTCTCTCAAAGTTGGCCTTGGATGTTTTTATGAGAGAACGTAGCTTTCTACTAGTGCTGATCAGAGATGCCTTCTCTTTATGGGATTTTGCTCTGACGTGCAGTAGCTTCCTTCTTTTGTTATACAATTTGTTTATGGCTGGGGTCCACCAGACAGGACGCCTGCCCTTGGTGGAGAGGGTCTTGGTTTTATTTGGGATTGCATGATCTATGCATTCTTGGAGATGTCCGTAGAAAGCATTTGTGAAGGATTCTGCATTGTGGGGTGTGGTTTCCACTGTCCCAGTGGGCTTAAAGGATACCATCTCAGTTTTAAGAAGTGTAAAGTTGGCTTTTGAGAAGTTTTTCACTGTAGTCTTTTGTGTTGGGGGTGGAGGTGGGATATGTATATCCAGTGTGATTAGTTTGTGGTCAGACCTCACTAGTGAAGGGTATACTTCCGGTGTGGAGCACTTTGTCCCCATGTTTGTGATGATCAGGTCTAGTATATTATCTCCCCTTGTGGGAGAGGTGACTAGCTGTTCCATTGCGTTTGAATTTATGAATTCCAGGAACCTTTGGGCTAGGGTGTTTGGGCTAGAATAATGCACCCAGTCTATGTTAGGGTAGTTGAAGTCTCCCAATATGATGGTGTTTGGTGAGACATTCATATCCTCCAATGTCTTCAGGAAGGCTGAGTGGCATTCCTGAGATTGGGAGGGTGGTCTGTAACATGCTACCAGTTGTATAGCAGTTTTGCCTACGGTTAGTTGCACCTGGATGGTCTCTGATGCTTCATGTGTTGCCACTAACCTGGAGGTGTGGGTGTCCTTGATGAATATGGATACTCCCCCTCCCTTTTTGGTTTGGCTCGGGTTTTGAGGCCGAAACGCATGATACGAGGTATAGCCTGGTAGCGCTGGGGTGCTCTCAGGAGCCTTGAACCAGGTTTCAGTTACTGCACAGACATTGATGTCCTCCATACTGAGGAGTGCTTTGAGAGCCTGCATCTTGAGATTTAGACTTCTGGCGTTGAGCAGCATTACCCTTATTTTTTTCCATTTTTGTTTTCTAAGGAGGTGGGTTTGTCTTTTGAGCCTTGCCTAAAAAAGGCACTATGGGGGAGGCAAGAGCCTTAGCCAATATCCGGAAGCCCAGTGGTGACAGATGCAAGCCATCCCTTGCGAAGCAGCGTGGCTTGTCCAGCATGTCATCCCAAGCAGACAGACATTGGATCCCCCTAGAATGACAACAGTATTTGAGCCAATTATTAAAGCTGGTCATCTTGCCTTTGTATTGTGGCATAATTCTTGGTGAGGGCAAGATGCTGCTCAGGGTCAGGGTCATACCAGCCTGGGCTACATAATCAGAGAGCTCCTCTATGTCTCTTTTCATGTAGTCCAGGGAGGTACGTCTCAGGTCATTCACGCCGGCATGGACAATGACGGAGTCATATTTGTACTTGCTTTGGAGTGCCCTGAGTGCGTGTGTTTTGTGGCGGATCCCAGCTCCCGATAAGCAGCTCACCGTTACCCTCTCCTTGTTCAGCCTAGTAAGCGGAACGTCAGTGTGTCTGACTATAGAGTCATCTATTACTAGTGTATCAGGCATGGTGTTTGACCTTAAGGGCTGTGATTGCCTGACACACTGATTTGTTGAAGTATGTGATGCATGTGTTATGTTTTGAGGTGATGGATTTTTGGGTGTCTGCCTTGGAAGCCTCTGTTGTTTTGGTAAGTTATTTGTTAGAGCCTCCGAGTATGTCTTTGTGTTTTTATGTGTTTGGTTTGCAGATGTGGTAGGTCTATGTGGGACTGGGTTTGGTGTGTGTGTGGTTACCTTCTCCTCCTGTCTGGTCTTGCCAGTCCTGAGTTGAGAGAATTCAGCTTCCAGTTTGGCTATATAGTTGCATCTCTCACATGTATTTGTGTTTGTTGGGAGGAGGAGAGGGTTGTCTGTGTACATGAGACAATTGTAGCATTGTCTCAAGATTCCCAGATTAACCAGCTGAACCGGAGAGGATGCTAGCAATCTACCACTCGACATGCTAAAAATTTTAAGGGAGTGCTGTGCCTTTAAGGGAAGTGGGTACTCACAGGGAATGTGCCTTTAATGGAAGTGGGTACTCACAGGGAAGGTAGGTGGATGTAGTGCTTACTTTAGTTTGCGAGTGCTTACTTAGAAGAGAGATTTTGAGAACAAGTGCTAGGCTTATAGTAAAGCGATTAGACTAGATTATTATAAGAGTAGAGCTTTCTTAAGGGAAAATTTGAAGAGCAGACTTGGCGGAGCCAGAAAAGTTTAACCGGTGCTGTGCTATCGCACAACGCAAAAAGCGCTCAGAGGTGGATTTTAAACAGGGAACTTCAAAAGAGCTAGAAATGGTCCAAAACAACCAATTACTACAAGCTCTTGTGCTGAGGTCACTCCTTCAGGGACAGATAGGCTGCTCAAGGCTCCCACTCCCACTGGTGAGCAAAGAAACTTCCTTCTATCCAAGTAAGGCAATGGACACCACAGGAACTACACCACAGCCCAGAATACAGCAAAGCCTGTATACTGGTCTAAACTAGTCGAGGAGAGGCAGGAAAACAAGGATATTTTTTTTGTTTTGAGATAGAAAGCACACAGAAAAGCAGGAAACAGTAATAAATCAGTTACACAGGCTAGCACACTTTAGTGGGCAGCCTCAACAGTTAAATTAACAAACAAACAAACAACTTTCGACCAATTTTCGACTAAATGAAACTTTAAGTGCAAATAATATATAATGCAGCAAACAGTTAAAAAAACAGTTTAAGCTTGTTCAAGGTAAGCAAGAGAAGGTATTTCAGGTAAAAAACAGCAAAAAATACTTAAATCAGGAAAGTAGTTGCTTTTCTCAGTTCTCTGCTGCTAGGACCACTCTGCAGGACCACGAGGAGCTGTTGCTGAGTAGTATAGCCAGAAAAAATGCTCAGAGGCGGATTTTAAACAGGGAACTTCAAAAGAGCTAGAAATGGTCCAAAACAACCAATTACTACAAGCTCTTGTGCTGAGGTCACTCCTTCAGGGACAGATAGGCTGCTCAAGGCTCCCCACTCCCACTGGTGAGCAAAGAAGCTTCCTTCTATCTAAGTAAGGCAATGGACACCACAGGAACTACACGACAGCCCAGAATACAGCAAAGCCTGTATACTGGTCTAAACTAATATATATAGACACACGTGTGTGTGTGTGTGTGTGTGTGTGTGTGTGTGTGTGTGTGTGTGTGTGTGTGTGTATGCATGTTTATATATTTTAGTGGTGAAAATTAATGTAGATTATTCAGCTTTTCCAAGTAGCCATTTTCTGGTTTCAGATCTTAGACTTGTTTTTCCTCTAGGTTCCATGTGATAAGGCTCACTTTTTTCCTATGCAGTCATGACAAAATCTGACTGCATTAGGAGCTCACTATATAAATGGATCAGTTGTTGTTGTTGTTGTGTCTTTCGGCTTTTCCCGGTTAGGGGTCGCCACAGCAGAACTCCGGTCCGCTAATGATTGGCAGTAGATTTTTATGTGCCGAGTTGCCGGCCCTGATGCACAACCTTCAACGAAGGTACGCCCTTTCACGCATGTCTCCACACAGAAGATGCTCTAGCTGAGAATCGAACAGGACAACGTCTTACTGTAAGGCGACAACGCTACCGCAGCAGCAGATTGATTGCATTGTAGAGTTTGTGTTCTATGTCTGCTGTCATCAGAAATCCATTACGTAATCAAATACAAAAAAGTCTCTGTATGGTATTTCTTTAATTTAATAAGTAATGACAACATTATTTAATGAACAGAAATCCGAGATTTCACTTAAAAAGGAAGCAGCTAAACAATTATTTAGAGTGACAACATATAACAAACAAATCAGTACATGTGACAGCCTTTTGAAAGTATTTTACTTTTTTTAAATAATCTATGACTTTCTCTCTGTTGTTCTGCTTGAAGCTGAATGTATTACTGTCACTGTTTGACAACATCCATACTGAACTGTTATGATTGCCACTGAAAATACTGGATTTTTGTTTTATACATCATATACTCAACTGATGCATCAGCTACAAAGTTTACCAGCCTTCCTCAAATCTTTCAACAGTCATTCTGTTTATTTGTAATGGCATGAAACCTTTCCTGAGGGGAAACTACAACAAAAGGATTGGAAACATCCAGAAATCTAGAGGTCAGTTTAATGTGTAAACATCTAGCAGTTAAGTGTAATGCCAAAATAATCAAACGTGAGGTTTGTACAAGACACCATCTGTTTCTAGGCTTACAAGTCCAGCTATTTCCAATAAAGGTCACAAAGAAGATGTAACAGTTGAATATATACTGCTTAATACTTGTCTTACTGTCTCCACCTTTTGACACTTTATCATATTTGAAATCCAGCTGTTTGAATAAGATTTAAAGCAAACTCTGAAATAAACAATCTACCACACAAATTAGCTGCTAAAATCACACTCACCAAAGAATAAGAGAAGGAATCCTGTACTGAGTAGAGGAAGTACTTCTACATGACTGGCAAAGCTATTAGTAACCTTTGTCAGTTTACCAATGAAACAAAGACAAAGGGAATGACTTAACACTAGAATCAGGTCATTCCTGCATGCTGTTCTTATACTGTAGTTCAAAACAGCACATATTTAAATAACGTCTCCTATGACACAATATTTATTCACATTTAACTGCCCTTTATCGTTTGAAAGAGGATTTGAGAGCTGAGACTATTCACTTCCTGGCTTTTTTCCTATCCAGTATTCCTGGAGCATAAACATAATAAAAATAGATGCAGTATGAAGAATGAGGATGGTGTTTGTAATGCAACACAAAAGGCATCATTTATTTTTTAGAAAGAGGATGCTTCAGTAAAAGGTTTGGCACACTCACAGGATTACAAAAGTCCCTTTGTGTTAAACCATATGGTCTGATAATTGTTAATAAATATGTGTTTTGATAACTTGAACTTACTTTTGGGAACCCAGTATCTCTGCAGAAGTTAGAAAGCAGATATTATAAGCTGCTCTATGCTTTAGAGAAGCTTCTGTTTTTGTAGTTTAAGCTGAGTACTTCATGTATTTTGGCAGAAAGGAAAGATGTTTCCAAAGAGCAAGAAACGTATTAATCAACAGTATAATATGGCTATTGTCCAGGCCATTGGTACAGGAAAATGTTTGCGAGGTTGCAGTAGTCCTCCCTAAGGGGAAGCATCCTTCTCACTATACTTTTTTGATTTTTATGGTACTGCTGCTGTCAGATAATGCATTCTGTAATCACATATGCACTCTTGTTACATTTTTCTTGAATGCTGGCCCTACTTGCTTACCTGTTAACAGTATAACACCTTATTCGCCCTTCCAGTTATATACTGGTTTTGCAGTACAGCACACAAAATTATTTCCTTGCTGCAGTACACTGCCTTAAGTGTTTTGCACTATTTTTTCATCATTACAATGTACAAAATATTATTTTTATTTTATAGGATGTTAATCAATAGTCATAATGGAGGCTCAGAAGGTCCATCGTTAGATCACATCAGTCTCCAAAGTGTACTCAAGCAAGGGCTGCTAACACTTATAAAAGTTCTCTTTCATAAATTTTGCATCAAATCTCTTAAAGTTCAACACCCTGCAGCAGTCTAGATACTTAAAACCTCATCAGTTTCACCAAGTTAGGCAGTGCCACACCTGGACACAACTGTTAAACAAGTTACATTCTTGACCTTTAATTCAGCTTCACAACATATAAATCAACAATTCCACTGAAGGTATTGGACCCTATAAATAAACCGTGCAAAACAAAATAATTTTGAATTTCTTTCAAATAGCCGAATAAAAGATGGCTTAGTGGTTAAGGTCTTCGCCTCCCATGCAGAAGGTACAAGGTTTGATCCTGTCCTACAACCAATGCTTGTTTGGAGTTTGCATGTTCTCCCAATGTCTCCGTGGGGTTTCTTCCATGTCTGAAAAACATGCTAAGTGTTTCCATCTCAAACTCACTAATGAATGGAGCTGTGGGCAGCACAGACTCTATATGGTGCCCTATAGGGGTTAGAGTTGTACAGACAAACCGCTTTGGGCATCGACTGTGGTGTGCAGTATCCTCGAGATAGGAGAACGCAGATCAACAGATGGCAGGGCTAGCCACTTGACGGTGTAAAATATGACTCTAGATGATTTGGTCATGTTGACTAATGTCGCCAAAAACTGGGCATGGGTAGTTACCATTGATAATCTGACCCACACCAGGGACCCGTGCTAATGGTGGGAGGGGTATATGTGCCCCTGTGCCCGCCATAAAGCCCTGGCTGGCCAGTGTTTAGTTGTCCAGCCTGGGTTACCTGGGATAGCTCTGTTGAGTGAAAGCTGGATGCAAAATGAACCAACCTGCCAAACATGAACTGAGAATTGCTACGCTTAATATAGGTTCACTGACAGGACGTAGCTTGGAAGTGAATGACATGATGATACGGAGGCTGGACATGGGTCCAGAGTCTACTACTCAGGTGGAGGGCAGGCTAGAAATGGTGTAGGAATTGTGATGAGAGAGAGGCTTCAAAAGGCAGTAAGGGATATCATCAGGATTAATGACTCATGGCAGTCAGATTCCAGTGTAATGATAGGGTAGTATTAATAATCTCAGCCTATGCCCCACAGCAGGGTTGTGATAATGAGGAGAATAATGCATTCAGACAGCAGCTGCAGGACCTACTAGATAAAGCAGGATAACATGAATTGGTGTTGATAATGGGTGGGGCAACAGGAATAAAGAGGGAGAAGCCATTCTAGACTTCTGCCTGGCAAATGGCTTGATAGTAGCCAACACATGGTTCAGATAGAGAGACAGTCACAAGATCACATACAAGAATAATCAACATGCAACCCAGGTAGACTTCCTCCTAGTAAGGAAAAGGCACTGGGGCAGAATCCATGATTTCAAAGTCATCCCCAGTGAATCAGTCGGCCCACAGCATAAACCACTAGTTGCCACAATCAGCTACAAGCAGTGGTCAGAGAAGGCTCTAAGGTCAATAGAGACCAGGCTGAAGACCTGGAAGATGACTGGAGAGAAAGTACAATAGTTCAAGGAATTACTCAGGGCTCTATCTCCCCAAGAAGAGGAGGAAATACGTGTAGTTGAAGAAGAATGGCAGCACCTAAAAACAGCATGTGTTAGGACTACAGAAAAGATATGTGGCCGAGACAGGTTTGGAAGTAAGATACATAAGGAAAGCTGGTGTTGGAATGCAGAAGTCCAGGAAGTCATCAAAAGAAGAAAGCAGTGCAGGAAGAAGTGGGAGACAGAAAAGACTGACCAGGCTAGGAAGGACTACTGGTTGGCTAACAAAGGAGCTAAGAAATAAGTTGCAATAGCAAAGAATAGGGCATCGGAGGCACTCTACCAACTTCTGGAAAGTGACTCAGTAAGGGGCACAAAGAAACTATATCAGGTTGCAAGGCAACACTGGAAAGATAAAGAAGATAGTCAGACATCCTTCATAAGGGAAGCCAGAAACAACCAGCTACCAGCCCAGAGGACATCAAAGGCAGATGGAAGGAGTATTTACAGCAGCTTTTGAATGAAGAAAACCCTACAGAAGCTGTACTGCCCCAGAAACAGCCTACAATGAGAGAAGAAGAGGAGTCCATCCGAGAAGAAGTAAGAACAGCACTAAGGAAGATGAAGTCAGGGAAAGCAGCAGGCTCAGATGAAGTCACAGCAGATATGATAAAGATGCTGGGCGAAATAGAGGAGAAATGGCTCCTGAGGGTACTAATAGCAGCATGGAGAGAAAGGCATATCCCAGATGACTGGAGAATAAGCATACTCATGCCAGTGTCAAGACCAAAGGGGACATCCACAACTGTGGTCAGTACAGAGGTATCAAACTCCTATCACATTGCATGAAAGTTCTGGAGAGGGTGATTGATAAATGATACGCAGAGTGGTAGAATGTAAGATGGGAGATGAGCAGTTTGGATTCAGATCAGGATGCAGCACAATTGACCCAATGTTCACATTGAGACAGATACTTGAGAAGAAGCTATAGATGAGGAAAGAGTCCAACTGGGCATTCCTAGGCTTGGAGAAAGCATATGACAAGGTCCCAAGAAAGCTGATCTGGGCATTGCTATGGTGGTTTGATGTCCCAGAAACATTGGTAGAATTAGTGCAGGCTATGTACAAGGACCCAATGACTCAAGTACAAACAGTGTTCAGCCTCACAGACGGGTTCCTAGTGGATGTGGGTGTACATCAGGGTTCAGCTCTGAGCCCACTGCTGTTCATACTGGTGATGGACTACATTAGCAAACAGGTTGGAGGGGATGGATCAACAAAGCTGCTGTATGCAGACGATGTGGCAGTACAGGCAGACTCTGAGCTAGAACTTCAACAAAGGATAGGAGAATGGAATGCCAATCTGAAGGTACATGGGATGAAACTAATCACAGATAAGATGGTGGTAATGGCAGCAAATTGGGGAAATCAGAAGAAGCTGAGAACAGAGATAGAAGGGAAGATAGTGGAACACATAAACAGTTTCAAGTATCTGGGAGGGGTGATTGAGGAGAAGGGTAGTCTGAATGAAGAGGTCAAAGCTAGAACCAGAAGGGCTGCATCCAACTGGCATAGAGTATCAGGTGTAGTCTATGAGAGAAGAATGCCAAAGAAGCTGAAAAGTAAGGTGTACAAGACAGTGATGTGACCAGTACTACTGTTATGGTACAGAAACCTGGGCAGTAAAGGCAAAACAGTTGAAGAAGCTAGAGATGATGGAAATGAAGTACCTGAGAAAGGTGATAGGATGCACACTGTGAGACAGATGAAGAAATGAGGACATAAGAGCAAAAGCCAAAGTAGCTCCAATTGCAGAAAAGATCAAAGAGAACAGATTATGGTGGTTTGGGCTCATGTATAGAAAAGCTGAAGACAATCTGGTGAGGAAGATTTGGGACAGACAGGAAGGAGGTAAGAGGAAGTGAGGACATCCAGCAAAGAGGTGGATGGATTGTGTGAAATAAGATGTGCGACAGTCAGGCATGAGTGTTGAAGAAGGCAGGAGTGTGGCACTGAATCGAGAAAGTTGGTGACAGTTAACACGATACCCCCACCCCATGTAGAAAAATGGGAAAAAGGGGGCTGATGATGATGATGATGATGATCTGAATAAAAAAGACTAATAGATGTGCTACTCACCTTTAATTAAAATACTTTATACAGCAGCATTCATGTCATGGGGTTTACTATGAATAATCATGTCTCAGTAATCAACATGTGATATTCCATCCCAAAACATCTAAAACCTTGAGAAGTCACTAGGCAAAGCAGCGATATTTCCAAAGTCACAAAACACAAATACAACCCCAAATGTTTGGGCAGACCCCCATGCCCTTGGACTATATATGTATATGGCAACTCTGAGACCACAAACAATTGTAGAAGAGGAAAAAAGTGATCAAAATGCAACATTCACATTCTTGCCCTTTTCTGAGTCTCACTGCTGCATTCAGATGCTAACAATCTTCCAGTGATGATATTCTAATCATGGTCATCAACAAACAGTAGTTTTATTTTCTTTTTTTAATATAAAATGAAAATCACACATAATGACAGGGAAAGGATTATTGTATCTGAATTTATGTATGTTATATGGCCTCTACTAGTCATGTATCATGTGTACAGACAGCAGATAATTTGTGTGAACTTAGAGAAATGTCACATTTAATGTTTCTAAGGGCCTGGTGCTGGAGCCTCTACTTTTTAATCTTGTATTTTCTGATTTTCTGATATTGGCTAAATTCTGGCTCTGCAAATATGTAAATAAATGCAAAACTGGCATAAATATACAAGATGATACAAACCTAAACCTTTTAAATGCATATTTAGAACAAATAAAAACTGTTTAGAAACAAAGGGAATGAGGTTGAATGCTAATAAGTGTAAAATCATGTAATTTGGAACAGCTATGGACATATCAGTCAACTTATGTTGAAAGAAGTTATTAAACTGTGATCACATAAAAGATCTAGGAACCACTTTTGGAAAAGCAGTACATTTTAAGGATCATATACTCAACATTAGACAAAAGGCAATGAGAAAAACTGGGTAATATTAAACGACAAGGGACAAATACAGAATGACTGTCCTTTTTAACTCTTTGATAAGACCTGTAATTGAGTCTAATCTTATCTTTTGTTGTATGGCCATGACAGAAGTGTGTGTATTAGAAAGCATACAGCGGTGGTTTATCAAAAAGATAAGAGGCTGCAAAAATCTGACTTATTTTCAGAGCCAAAGAAGCTAAAATGATAATATATTCTACATATAAACCATGTGGAGCTTTGATGGTCAAATGGCTAAACTGTATATTAATATTTATTGCATTTACACTAACTGTTATGACTCATGCCATTGCTCAAAGGGTCTTGTAAGCAATAGCTCACTTACCATGTTAACAAGCACATAAATTAAAATGAGAACCATTTATCCCTTGCTGAAACAGCAAATAGGTGTGTTTTATAATTTAATGTAAACTTTTTCAAAAAACAATACAGAACTCTTGGGTGCATGTTGTAACTGTAAATTCTACAATATTAAAATTCTGTAACTTCTGTCATATATTACTGCAGTATTTGATGATTGAATGGATAGAATAAGGCACTGTATTTCTAAAAATTGGATGCATATCCAATTCCACAAATAACCTTTAAAACAATATGCCAGTGAAGGTAAACCAAATCAAGCCCAAAATCATTTTAAGCCACACTTGGTAATGTAACAAACAAGACCAAGTGTAATTTTTTGTCACTGTAATTGCCCTTGTGTAGAATATATAAGACAAGTAACATCAGAAGAGTAATTTCTTTTCTGTCAATGCTCTTCCATCCCCACTCCATCCACTCCAAAAAATGTGGCATCATGCATCATCCCTGTTTGTGTGAAAATAAACATTACACTAACTAGTGCAATGATAATGTAGGCCTACTGGTAGTTTTTACAAATGCAGAAATATATTCCTAACACAATTTAATATTTTCAAGCAAAATTCAAAGGAAAATATGTCAAAATACTCAGGCAAGACTGACCTTAGTTTGTGTTTTTTGTTATAAAGAAAAGTGCAGACATCTTTCAAGTTTCTCTGTATGTGTCACTTTATATGAGTCTATTTTAATGAGGGGAAGGTGTTAGCATATTTACAGCATCAAAAATGTCACTGGCATAGAGAATAATATATGCTTTCAGCTCAGTACAGATATGTTCTGAATAGGTAATGCATTGCTACCATACAACCATACAGACAGGTCACAAACCAGTATTTACATAAGCCAAAAATTGCAGATTCTCAGTGTATACTCAGTTAAGCTCTGCACTATGATTATGATTCCAGATATAACTTACAAGCAGATTCACACTGAAGTTGTGTGAAAAATGTCCTTTCTGTACACAAATTTTAGAGATATATAGCTATGTATATATATGCATATATGTATATTTCTCTCTATCTAGATAATTTTATTTTAATGCAGTGTCAACTTATCACAAATATATTTGGAATATGCATTGCATTTCTCACTCTGAATAGAAGTCATATGCTCATGCTTTATATAACTTAAGTATGGTGCATTGATGATGAGTTGATTCATTCTTAGGTGTGAGGCAATAATGCAAACATTGATGTTTCTTATTTAATAAATAAATAAACAGATAAATAAGTAAATAGAATAAATAATAACTAGGAGGGTTACACATGAATAAGTAGGTACATACTGCAATGACAATATAATTCTGTTTAAGAACTCATCATCACTAGTATATTGAGTTTCTGTGAGTTATTTTGACTTGGTCAACAGCTGAATACTTTATGGGAACATTTTTTATAACAAAATGTCATTTCTTAATGATATATTACTTATTTATATCCATCCATCTTCAACCCCTTTTCCCATTTTGCACAGGGGGTCAGGGGTCACTTCAGCAGTGACAATTATCATGAGCCAAGGTTTACGCTGCCAGGTGGCTATTATTTATATACATATATAAAACTTTTAGTTTGGAAGTAATGGCAGATAAATTATATTCTGAACAGAAGTTATATAAATATCCTTTACATAAAACAAATACTCTGGAACTTTTCAGACTGAAGATAGGTGCGCACCTGCATTTGTTGCATAAACACACAAGACAATATTTCCAATGATAACTAGCATTTCTTCAAAAATCTTCACAGAATTATATTTAGATATACTCTATTCTTTAACAATTCAAGGTATAAGGAATCAGAAGCAACTGTGTGTTGAAGATGTGGGATCTATTTTGCATTTGACAGCACTGAGATTCTTTGCAGGGGCACATATACACTGACTACAAATAACACTTTTTAAGACTAAAATATGTAATTATAAATGTGATTTAATGCCAATGCAATGAACATATGTCCTGGATATAGTGGCATGGTTTAATTTGGCCAGGTCTATACTCATGTTTTACTTCAACCAAATATCATGGAGTTTTGTAGACTTACTTTAAGCCTGTGTGGACCTGTACTTTATGCATACATATACGACTAAATATCACAAAAACTGTTTTGACACCCCTTAGCAATCTTTTGATGAACTATATTTGAACACTTAAGTACACATTGCACTTAAGAGTATGACAGATTCTGATTCCAGGTGTACATACTTACAAGCAGCTATATGCTGATGCTGTCCAAAACCTTTTATCATCATCACATGAACTTTTTGTGGTAACATTTTCCATTTATAGCAAATGTCACTTTTATGGCTACATTTTTATGATTTTTCATTAGTTGTAATGTCAACTTATTTCAAAACATATCCTGGACATATACCATAATTTGCAGTATGAACTAAAGTTTGACAGCAATGCCAACCCAATGAATTTTGGAAAATTCTAAGGCTTGGGGTTCAGTCCTTGTCTCTGATCATTGTCTGCATAAAGTGCCTGTCTTCCCCACATCTTTGTGGATTTTATCCGTATACTGTATTATCTGTCTACTAAAACATGTTGGTTGAATGGCTTCTACTAAGTTTCTGTATATAATGCATCTACTACTGCCATTGTGTTCTGAGTTGTGACCAAAAAAAAGATGTGATCCAAACCATTTCAGCTACCCATTTAATAAATGAATACAGAAAGAAATAATTGTATGTGTAGGAACTTGCTCACAAGTACTGTAAGCCTAGTTACAATATTCTGGCCCTAAAACCATGTAGGAACAATGACACCATGAATACAAGAACATTAGTGTTCACCCAGATTTCGAAGTTCTACTTAAAATGTGTAAGGATTCTGATTGGTAGAGAGATAAAGGTAGTTTATTACAAATAACTGCAATGTGTTGTGAATAAATTCCTTTCTCACATTTGTCTTGAAACTTTTAATATAAAGTCCACTGAGTTATGTCTGTATTTTAGTTTATTTAAATAATTTCAGATTTAATGACACCCCAGCTCTTCATTCTTTGGTGCCTTGTATGTCAAAATCAGAGTACCCTGACACCTGTAGTACAAGGCATAAAGATCTGACTTCTTACATATTTCTTCATAAGACAGTTCGCCCACTGATTTTATTCTATTGGCAAGCCTTCTCTGGACAGACTGTAAATTATATAGTTGTCCTTCAGTGTAAATGCAAAAAGGGCAACTGAATTCTAGAACTGGTCAGATATAAGACTTAAAAAGACTGATCATCCAGACGGCATCCCTTGTAGAGATATTTATAAGTAACAGACTTACTTGCTTCATAGCACTATTAATTACAATATCTAAATGTTTGGAAAAAGAGATTTCATCTCTTATTGTGATCCACAAATCTTCATAGTCTGGTACCACTCCTAAGACTGTACGAGTCAGTACAAAATGCTCTGTACTAGTTGGTTTACTAAAAAATCAAAACTTTGCATTTGTCTGTACTAAAGTTGAAATTTGTTTTAGATGCCCAGCCACACATTTCTGAAAGATAACTATTTACTATGTCAAAGTCCATTTTACTTGAAATAATGGATCCATTCTTACAGTCATCCACATATTTACTTAATCACTGGCTAGTTTTATTAATATTTGCAATGGACATCTTACCTAATATTGGATCAAGTACTGAACCCCTGTGGAATATCAGTGCTGCTTCAGAAATATAACCATGGATGACAATTGATTGACCATGTATGGTTCATTATCCATCATATTAAGTTGATATTATATGCTGTTTCACAGGGCAGGAAGTCAAAAGCTTTAGTGAAATTCTTGGACTATTGTTCTACTTTTTAGCCTAATACCCATAGCTAATGTTAGCTGTTAATAACATTCTACTATATTTGTTACTGCAGAACAACCTTTTATAAAGCCAAGTTGGTTAAGGTCTATTTCATCTATAACCCTGATTTCATTTGTCATAATGTCTAGTAAACATCATTCAAAACATTTACCAAGAATATGTGCAATACTAACTGGTCTGTATATTTTAATATCAGAAGCGTTTCCCCTTTATAAAGACAGCTGTAACACATGACTTTTTTCCAAGAGTTAGGTACGGTGCCTGATCTAAGTAAATCATTAAACACAGCAAACAATAATGGGCTTAATACTGTTTTAAGATTAGTTAGCATAACAGCTGGAATTTTACCTCAAGTTGTTTTGTTTTTTTTGAGTGAATTGTTGATGGATTCTTGAGATATTAAAGCACTTACTCTGTAAGTGCTGGGGCCAGTTGTGGATCCTAAGGGCATCACGGGGGCTCAGCCATTTTCCTTCTATCACAGGACATATTTTTTATATGCTATACCCACTTCCCCTTTGTTCATCAGCCACTTCTGAAGGCAACTTCCCTCTATGGACCATACCTTCCCTTAGGGAGCACCGAGTGACTTCCAACCCAGGATCAGCATCCCCATCTCTCCCTGCCATTCTGTCATTTAACTGAGCTGCTATTTGAACCAAGGTTAGCTGGGCTGTAGGGCCCTCTATGCTACTGAAGTTGCTCTTGCTTTAAGTAAAACTTTATATCATTCTGACCACAAGTTCCTAATGCTTTTATACTGTACTACCATCCACTAAGTTCTCAAAATTGATTGCAACCAAATCCAACTAGTGTTCTCCCCTTGTGTTTTCCTCCACTAACCGCATGTAGCCAATAAAGAAAATGGTGTCAAAAAATTGTGAGCATATTAAAAAACAGCTGAACCATCAAAACAATTTAATTTCAGGGTAATTGAAATTCCCCAGTAAAACATACTTTGGATGATCAAATATCCAAATATTTTAAAAACTCCTAATATTTAGAAGCGTTATATTAGGACTACGGTAGCATGCGATAAACCAAATGCTATTCTTTGGGCATGTGATATCCACAGTCATGATTTCCAAGTATTTCCTGATTAGCACAAAGTTAGACTGAATGGAATCTCTAAATTTAATTACTAAACTACTGCCTCTGTTTTATTCAAGTACACATTTATACTTGACATAAGCTGAAAAATGATATCACGAGGTTTCCAGGCTTCAACAATAACAGCAATGTTATAATATTCACTGTTCATTATAAAACTTAGTTCATTGCATTTATTCCCCATATTACAGTCATTACAAAAGAAACATCAAAGTACCAGTTTGCATATATTCCACTATGCAGAGAAAAAAATTTACATTAATGGATAACTATGCCTTGGCCCTTTTCTCCCAAGGCCTCTGCTAAATATTTTAATATAAAATATAAAATATAAGTGGAGTACAACAGATTTGTGTAATAATATTTGGTGTAAACACATGAAAAGTGCTGTCAGGAAATATGTTATATGGAGTACTTTTAGCAGTGCAACTTAGAGATGCATCTGTCCAGCACATAGCACAGAACAATGTTTGTTTTTGTTGCAAATCAATGCTGGTGAAATGTCTAAGAGTGCGCTGGCAGTGACTACTTGACTTTGAGAGATTTCTCACATTTTAGAATTGGTGTGACCATGGAGTTTGTATATATAATTTCAAGGAGTGTGGGGGAGGGGCTTTCCTCCCATATGCGTAGGTTCAGGAGGCTTGCCCCATGCAAAAAAATATCTGAAGTTAACTTTTTCACAAGTTTGCAAACTCAACAATCCTCCTTGTTGATAAGTTTTCTGTTGATATAGTTTTTTTCATACGTATTGTGTTTAGACCAAATATTTTAACACAAATGTGCTGTTGATCATTTATAGTTTAGGTGAGTTTGTTAAGGGGAATTATGGATTCTACTAAATTATCAACATACATATAGATGAACTAAATAAAGTCAAACTTTTTTGGGCAATATCTGTTTAGTTGACACAATTTGGTAAAGTAAGCTGAATGTCAACAGGTGTGCAAGATCAACAAACCTCTGGTAGGGGAATAAACCCTTTTCCCTGGAGATAGTGAGATTGTGTGATCTCGGAGTTAAAATAGATAATTAGCAGGGGCGGGAAGGGTTCATGGGGGCTTCCCTCTCTGCAATAAAACTGTTTTTTTTTCAGTTTTCATGCACCAAGATTAATTTTCAGCACGTGCATAGAAAAGTGTCAACTTGAATTATGTTGAATAATTTGATACACCATTATGCATATTGACTTTTGTAGTATTCAAAAAATTTAAGTAGATTCATATATATATATATATATATATATATATATATATATATATATGTGTGTGTGTGTGTGTTTGTATATATATATATATATATATATATATATATATATATATATATATATATATCTATATACAGATATATAGATATAGACATACCTATATGTCAATGTTTTATGCTATGGCCCTGTACATGTTTGATGCTCTGGATATATATTTTTAACCATTCTGAACAGAATTCCTTTGCCATTCTTCTTCATATAAATGTAATATTATGAGGAGTGAAAAAATTAAACAAATATTATTACCCCCATCCCAAATTAAACTTAACACTTCATATGATAATAATGATATTTTGTGGGAAGATGGAAATTCCATATTTTTGTAACTTGGAAGGGAAAATATATTTTGTCTGTACATTTTCCCTAAAAATAAAATGCATTCTAATAGATGTGTTTAGTTAGCTAATTAGTTATTATATATTTGTTCATTCACTTATCCAGAGAAGGATCCTGCTTTGGTTTGCAATACTTTTTTGCAGTGTGGGACTCTATAAAGCACATACCAACATATATAATTGTATAGCAGTGTAGACAGTAGAACTTAGTTTCAGAAGCATTTCTTCCTCTTTAATGATTAACAGTAGGCAAATATATTTCTTTTTGAGAAATTTATTAGCTGACATATGTAAGGCAATGATAGAGCAGGTCTCACAAACCTTTGCTGATGCTTCGCTGTGAACTACCTAAATAAAATGATTATTTTACTTACATCTGACAAACCTTTGTTGAAGCTTTGCTGTTAATTACCTAAAGAAAATTATAATTTTTATTTATATTATTTGAAATTTGAAATGGGCAGCCACGGTGGTGCAGTGGTTAGCATTGCCACCTCACAGCAAGAGGTTCTCCGGTTCAATCCTCGGCTGGGTGCCTTCTGTGCGGAGTCTGCATGTCCTCCCTGTGGTCGCGTGGGTTTCCTTTGGGTGCTCCGGTTTCCTCCCACATCCCAAAGACATGCTGCAGGTGGATTGGACACTCTAAATTGGCCCTAGGTGTGAGTGTGTGCATGTGTGTGCCTTCTGTGGAAGGTTGGGCACCGGGCTGGCAACTCAACACCGTAAAACTCCACTGCCAATAATAAGCGGACAAGGTGATCCGCTGTGGTGACCCCTAACCGGGAAAAGCCTAAAGAAGAAGAAGAAGATTATTTGAAATGTAAAAAATGGGTAGCCCAAATAGGCCACTGTTTCATTTCAGAGGATACTTGATGTTAAATCCTCCCATAGAATCCCATAGAATAAACGTTTAGCATCAACCATATAATAAAAAAAAAATGTTGTTATGCAACTACCTTAGAAGGCCTGTAAGGAGCATGCATAAAATGTTGAGTCCCATGGAAAGGTACTATATGTACTGGAAATTAACACACCTGACAAGATTGTAGAGACTTCCTGTGAAGACCTATTAAAGCTGGTGAGACCAAAGCAGCTATTAATACTTTAAATAGAAATAAAGCACCTAGAGCTTTAGCTCAGAATTTTATAAATGTTTTGAAGAACAAATTATGAGAATACTGTTACTCTTATTTAATTATATTAGCAGAGAAGAAATATTTGATCTTTATTTGAACAGGGAAAAAATTATTTTAGTATCCAAAAAAAAAACAGATAAATCTGAGATTTGCAGTCCTATAGTTCTTATCAATGATCAATGTTGACATTAAACGCTCTAATATGTTTTATGTTTTCTTTTTTTTTTTTTTTTGCAAATAGAATGAAAGAAGTTATCCCAAACATAATATCCCCCTTTCAATAATGATTCATAAGTAGCCAACAATCCTCTGACCAAACTATAGCAGCTGAAACTTTGTTGACATATATGCTGTTATAATTGATGCAACAAAAGCCTTTGATGAAATCAGTTTAAGATTATTGTTTTACAAACTAGGTAAATTCCTGAAAATTCCATTAAATACATCTCTAAACAATATTCTATTCCTTCCATTCAAACTATTAAAACTAAATCACTCTGTGTCCCTATCTAGATTAAATTTGGCATTCATCAAGGATGCCCACTATCTACATTTCTTTTTAATCTATACATTGAAGTTCTCTTTCTTCCATCATCACAAAAGCAAATTATATTATTAATCATCCTTTTAACTATAAAATTCCTTCTACATAATTTGCTGATGATGTTAATATAGACCGTACTTGCCCCAACATTGATATACCTAATGTTCTTCTTGCCATCACAAGGTTCTCTAAATTTGCCAACTATAATTTTAATATACAAAAATCCTCCCTTTTTCCATTATCATAAACCAGAGTTTACTCTTTAAATTTAAATAATCTGCAAGGTTTAAAGTTGACTCAATCTATTAAATATCTAAGAGCTAATTTTTTGACTAATAAAAATCATAATTACCAAACCAGTAGTTATAATTCACCATTAACCCTTCCTACAGACTTTAGAGATGGAACCTTATAACATTTTTGAAACCTTCAGAATATCTAAAGATTTCAGCAATCCTCTCTGAAAGCCACACTTACCTTACCCATAAACATTTCAATGCTCCATTCATGTGAAATTTTAACATTTTGATGAATAAGTAATCTATAATGTCTCCTAGTATCAGTGTGTGGGACTTCCAAACCCACTGGAGGCAATCATGCACCCTTGGGACCAACAAGTGGGACTAAGGAAGAAAAAGCTAATTGTGCTGGCAGATCCTGTCAAATTTTTGATCAGTATATAGTGGAATTCTCGTAAACCAACCATAACAATACTTAGCACTCTGCCATTTAGGGTACTTCTTGAATATTTACCAGAATGCTCTAATTAATCTTACATGTCCTAAGAAAACAGGATTAATGCTAGCAACTATTTGTCCCTGTAAAAGAGCATATGGTGCTCTGACTTGTCAATTAATTTTTTATATGTGGTTTATCAAGGTTTTAGATATCAGCATGACTTACTAAGTTAATTGGTTTTCTGTTTAAGCTTTGGATCCTGAAGTAAAAGCATTTTACTATTTATATTTTCTGAAGTGTTATTTCCTGTGTAATGATTCATTGTGATGTCCACAAGGAACACTCAACTCCTTTCAACATACATGAAAAATATATCAATTAAGCCCTATGGCCCAGAAAAGTAGACACACAGCCCAAAGGTTCCCAAGTTCTGATGCAACTGATCCCTATTCAGAGGTGGTTGTTATTTATTGATTTCTCTAGTGCCACCTCTGACTTTTTTGAAAAAAATGAAAAAACAAAAATAAGAATTAGAAAAAAACAGTGTTCAATAACTTATTGCTCAAGTTTACAAACTCAGATATGATACAAGGAAGAATGGAAATGAGTTATTGATTTAGAGATAAAGGGTATTTTTTTATGTGGATAAAATGACAGAGGTTAAGAAAATTATACATGGAATTGAAATGAAAGTTCATGTTTTACAGAATGATATAGGTCAAATCCATGCAAAGATTTTACTACATTCATTATTTTTTAGAGATATCACTACATCTGATGATACGTGTCATTAGAATGTTCTTTTGGGGGTAGCTTAATTTAACTTACACAAGAATTTATGTCACTTAGCAGTGGAGGTTGTGATGCCCACTACTGCTACCAATATGTGATGGCCACCTCTATGAGTCATCCCCATGCTAGGCCAGTAATCAGGAAGCCTGAATCCTCACCACTAAAACTGAAGTGGGCTGTGCACTTGGAATACAAATAGATACAATCAGTATCTACAGATGCAGACTTCTCTGCATCAATAACAATTTACCTTAAGAGCACACAGGGAGCACATTCAACCTGGGGTCTGGATGTCTCTATATCTGTCTTCCTCCAGGTCCTCAGTAAGGCTCCACACTGGTACTGCTGTAGGGTAGGTCCTCAGACGAGTGTCCAAGGCAAGTCCTCCAGGACCCTCTCTATAAACCCAGTGTTTCATGTCCTTGCCTCAAGTAGCTGACACACACTCTTTAAGATTTAATTTTCACACACACACACACACACACACACACACACACACACACACACACACACACACACACACACACACACACACACATACAGACACACACACACACACCTGGGATTACCCACCCTACCTACTTTGCCCATACTATAAAGTAGTTATCACTGTCACCAGTCAGTTATTATAAGGCTCTTAAAAGGGTATCCAATCATACTGTGCAACATTAATACTAATGCAAATGGTAGTACTTCACCAAGATGGCTAGGCCTTCTGGAGTGGCCTACACAGTTTCACCAAATAAATATAAGCACTCTCAAAGGTTAAGTACTTTCTACAAGGATCAGCTACAATAAAAGTTTTAAATATATTTAATAATAAATAATAAAAGTAGATGAAAATATTGAATATATATTTACAGTAAACCACAGAGTTTAGATCACAGGAAATATTGAAAAGAACATTGATGGACAGACTCAGACAAGTAAAAAAACAATGTCTATACTAAACTTCACTATATTCCTGTCTAAATCTAAAATAATTACTGTCCCCAATTAAGTTACTTACTACAACAAGGGAAGATGCTGTTCTGTGGGTGAGGGTCTTTCTAGTCAGGCTTCCCAAACAGAATACTCAGTACTCTGAGATTTCTCTTTGTAATATCTAAAATATAATTTCCAATAGGGCTGGCAGAATGACCTCATCTTGTCAACTGACTCTAGGTTCTCACAGTATTCCCCTTTGAAGCTGAGACAGGAAGCCAGCACAGATGGCCACAATATACATCCAAATGTTTATGGCAGTACCTGGAGCCTCCCCTCTTTTCACTGAGCAAACGGACAAAGGGTCTTCCCCAGACCCAGCAATTTTGAACCCATTCAGCACTGTGGGGTGCCTTTTAATGGCTTAACAGCTAATTTACAGTTCCCTTATTTTTCTTACAGTTAACCTCTGCTGTGCCAGTATCCCCTATTAAAACATATACATTTAATTCAGCTACAAAAATACATGTACATTTCTTCTCATTTGAGCAGGGTGCACTGTTGATACATTTCAACACAAGAAAAGCTTGCAAATACATTTTCAACACAAGCATCTGTACAAAATCAGTTTGATATACAAATGACATACAGTTCTAATATATTTGTAAGACATGTATTTTGTATAAATCAGTTTGATATTCAAGGAATATATAATTCTTTACAAAACTCCAACTAGCTATGCTGGCACTTGTCCATATCATCACATTCCCCTATTCAAAGACACAAGCTAGTTCTTCAAGTGACCCTTGAGAAACATGGCTTCAGAGAAATAAGCTTATCTGGGAATATGTTACCCCATTCCCTATTTTGACAGCCCATCTGCTTTGGCATTGCTGACCCCACTATGGTGTTGTTATGTCACGCCATACACCTGCAATCTTAAGCTCCACCTTCATAACTTTGCATTGTGCTGGTTGTCTCTATGTAGCCATGTTAAGGGATTGTGGTCTGGGATTGTGGTCTGTAACTACAGTGAAGTTTCCTTCTGTACAGATAAGGCTAAAGTTTCTGCAGTGCCCATACTATTCATTTATTTATTTATTTATTTATTTTATATTTCTTTACTTGGGAAATCCAACTGGACAGTAATTGCCTGTTTTCAGCAGAGGCCTGGGGAGAAAAGCTCCACATAGTGCATCAAGTTACAAAAAAATACTGTGGATAGACATTCCTTTTCTACAGCTGCACAGCATTCCTCCCTCGGTTGGTGTCTATGGCTGAGATATACCACTGGGTGCTCTTCTCCATCTGAGGAAACCTGGCTAAGTACAGCCCCCACCCCATGATTTAAAGCATCAACCTGCAAAACAAATTATTTGCTGTAATCTGGACTGGCTAACACAGGGGGTCCTCCCAAAGCTCCTTTAAGATTCTGGAATGCCTACTCACATGCTGGAGTCCACACTACCTTATCTGTCCTGTTTTTCCTTGTCAGGACTGTGAGGGGAGCAACTATGGTACTATAATTGGGGCAAGCTTTCTACAGTACCCTGCTGCCCTAAGAATGCACTCACCTGCTTTTTGGAAACAGGGGCAGGTCATGCCTGAATGGCTTCCACTTTGACAGGTTCTAACCTGATCTTCCCACTTCCCACATTATGTCTCAGGTAGGAGACCTCTGCCATCCCATACCCACCTGACACTTACTGGGCTTAATGGTCAACCCTTCCCTCTGCAGTCTGTCCAGCACCTCCCTGACATGCTGAAGGTGCTCTTGGCAGGAATGGCTGTAGATGACAACATCATCCAGGTAAGTAAGGGCATAATCTCCTACTCCTGAAGGGATACAATCTACCAGCCTCTGGAAAGTCACTGGAGCATTTTTCATCCCAAATGGCATCTTCAGGAACTCATACAAGTCATAAGGAGTTACAAAAGCTGACCTCTTTCTGGTGTTGGGAGTCAAGGGCACCTGTCAGTAGCCCTTGGTAAGATCAAAAGTGGTCATATACTTAGCCCTACCCAGCTGCTCTAGGGCTTTTTCCGTCCTAAGCATGGGATAAACATCTGACTCTGTGTGACTATTTAGTTTTCTGTAGTCCTCACAGAACCTGGTGTTGCCATCCTTCTTTGGTACCAGCACCAGTGGGGAGGTCCATGGACTGCTGGACTCCTGGATTACTCCCAATTGCAACATCTCCTGTATCTCCTCCTCCAAAGTCAGTCTGACTCACCGAGGCACCCAGTAAGGGGCCTGCTGTATAGGTCTTTGGCTCCCTGTATCTACATGGTGTTGCACTAGGTGAGTGCACCCTGGGTTCCCATTGAACATGTCCCCAAACTCCTATAACACTCTCTGATTTCTCAAATCTGAGTAGGGGGATAGCCACTGGGATATTGCTACCACTTCAACTGTAGTGTGAGTCTAAGCCTCAATGAAGATATCAGTCACCAGATCCTCATCAGACTCCTCCTGCCATCTGCTGCAAATGCTCAGCACAAGGGCCTCTCTATCATGGTAAGGCATCATCATGTTAACATGGTACAACTTGTGTCCCTGCCTCCTGCCTAGCAGTTCTACCATGTAGTTAAAATCACTGACCTTCCTTACCACTTTGAAGGTCCTTCCCAAGCTGCATGCAGTTTATTGTGTCTGACAGGAATGAGAACCATTACCTGCTGCCCCACAGCATACTCTCTGGCTCCAGGATATCTGTCATACCAAACCTTTTTCTACTGTTAGGCTCCTGCCGGGTTCTCATGGGCTTGGCTCCCTAAGCCTTGTCCTGAGGTTTAGGAAATATGTCACAACAGACTCCTTGTGGGATTCACATTCACCCTTGCACTCGTCATGATTCACATCTAAAGACCCTCTCACCCTATGCCCATACAGCAACTCAAAGGGTGAAAAATCTGTGGGTTCCTGGGACACCTCTCTGTTTGCAAACAATAGATGGGGTAAATATTTGCCCCACTCTCACTTAACTGGTGTGCAAATGCCCATAGCATGGTCTTTTGGGTAGAATTTAACCTTTCTCACAAGACCATTTTTCTGGGGGTGGTAGGGGGTTGTCTTTAGGTGCTTCACCCCACAATGCTCCCACAGACAAGCCAACAGGTCTGACATGAAATTGGCACCTCTGTCAGACAATATTTCTCTTGGGAAACCTACCCTGCTGAAAATCTATAGCAAGGCATTTGCCACCTTCTCTGCCTCAATGGAGGACACAGCCACCAACTCAGGGTATCTAGTAGCATACTCTTTTACAACTATACTTCTTCCTGGTGGAGCCTGGGGTACTCAGAAGCCCCACAATATCCATAGCTACCCTCTGAAATAGCTCCTCAATCACATGCAAAGGCATCAAAAGAGCTTTGACCTTGTGTCCTGCCTTGCCTACTTTTTGGCACTACTCAGAGGTCCTGCAGTACCCTGGTACATCTCTGGCAATCCCAGGCCAATATAAGTACTGCATAATGTCTTTTAGCTTTATGCCCATACGGCCTGCAAAGAGAATGTCATGGGCTATGACTAGAAGTGTCAGGTGGTAGGCTGTGAGCACTACCAAATGCTGTATTACATCACCTTCTAGGTCTCCCTCAGGGGTCTACTCTCTATACAGTAACCCTTTATTCCAGTATACAGAATCCCCTTTCCCATGAGAATCAAGTGCCTCACTAGCTACCTCCTTCAAGCCTTGTAATGTAGGCTCTGAGAGCTGATCTTTGTAATGCTTCCCAGCTCCTCCTCCACAGGAAGTCTGGTATTCTTTGATAGAGGTACCTCACTGTCAGCCTGGGTACTACTATCCACCTCTGCCCTTGTAGTCACTCTTTGCAAGGGTACATCAGTAACTACCAGCAGCTGTGGCTCACCTTCAGTCTCACTGCCACAGGGTACTCCCTCACTGAAGTAGCCACATAAACAGTCCTGGCTTCAGACGTATGGTCTGTCTGGGTCTTCCCCAGTCTACCAGACCCACAGGCCTGTCTCCAAGCCTGACTATGTGTCACTGCATGCACACAAGGTACTGCATTATTAAAACCATTCCCTATCAAGACATCTGCAGGGATATCCTCAGACACACCTACTTACTTGCTTCCTTTTCCACCCACCCAGTCAAGATGAACCCCTGCCAAAGGCATTTGGAATGGGATCAATCCTAAAGCTCTGACTGGATTGCCCAAGCAAGTACAGCTCCACTTTAACCACTGCAGGCTTCACAATGGTTATATCAAAGGCTGTGTCACTCTTGGCAGTGGCCTGTTTCCCATCCACCAAGATCGGATATAAACTCTGCTGGTAGTTTGGTACTTCTGTTGTCTCCAGACAACTTTCCACTGGCATTCTGTTATTCCCACTTGCTGACTCCCCCACATTTTGTTCCCCCCTGGTCTCTGTGGACATCTATATACTACATGGTCCAACTGGTTACATTTAAAACATTTAACCCTTGATCCTGACCTTGCACCTGAACTAGTGGCTTACCCTGTTACTGGCAGACCCTGTTGGGGTGGTTTAGGATGCCCACCATGGGATTCCCTTATATCCATGTACAGCACTGGGCATCTCTTTTCTGTGCAGTGATACCCTGCTTGCTAAGGTGTAGGTCTTATTTTTTCCACCAGGTTATTTGCAGAGTTGCACTCCCTGTCTACCAATCAGATTCCCTTGTCCTCAAGGCAAAGTGTTAAGGGCTTGTTCCCTCACCAAAAGGTCTGCCAGCCCTTGAAAAGGGTTGACCTGATGCCCACTCACCCACCCATGAAAATAAAAGCTTAGTTTGGCAATATAATCATGTACACTTTCATCTGCCTTACATCTATGCTCATGAAACTTTTTTTTCTGTAAACTTCAGGTGTTAACTTAAAATATTGTAATAAACAGTGCTTCACTTTTTCATAATCTAAACAATAAGTATCAATTTGGAAACAACAGTTACAGATTTACCATGGAATAAGTGGGTGTGGAGCTATACCCAGAGCCCTCTGTCAACATTATACTGTTTATGAACCTGTCCCTCCAGCATGTTCTGTTGATGGTGGCAATGAACCTGAGGTCTCTGGAACATGTGGTGTGGAGGGATTGGGATTTCTTTAGCTGTAGCATTTCTAACAGAGCTGGGTCAGACATGGCTTTGTAAGCAGATATTACCTCTAAGTAGGCGATATGAGACAGAGAATAGTTGGGGTTTTTTGAGTCTATCCATACAGAACAAGTGTTTAAGGCCTAAGATCCTCTTTGTGAGGTACTTTTGTTGCCTCTTCAGTTGCTGCAGGTGTCTATTGAGGTACATACCAAATGGGGCATTGTACTCGATGATTGGCCTAATGAGGGAAGAGTAGAGGGAGACAATGACCTCTTTCTTCCTGGATGCAAAACCCTTAGTAATGAGATGCGCCACATAGAAGGACTTTCTGACCACAGTGGCAATGTGGTAGTCAAAAGAGAGGTTGCTGTCAACCTGTGTTCCCAGATCTCTTGTAACACCTTCTGTGTTCAGTGGACTACCATCAATGTGGTAATTCATAGGAACTGGGTTTTTCCCAAAGGGGATGACGACACATTTTTTGGCATTGAGCTTAAGGCCATGGTTCTGACATCAGTCATTGGTCTCAGTGAGGCCTTTCTGTAGGATGTCAACATCACTTGGGGAGTTAATAATGGTTCCTAACTTGCAATCATCTGCAAACTTTGTCAGTCAGAGTCCCTTTATGTTGGCCTGGACGTCTGAGAAGTAGATACCAAACAGGAGAGGACCCAGGACCAATCCCTGTGGGACTCCACTCATAACTGGCTTGCAGCCCACCTAGTGATATAGGGGTTGATGCCCAGCTTAGTGAGTTTTTCTATGATTCCTGAGTGGGGAATGGTATCAAAGACCTTGGCCAGATAGAGGTAGGCTGTATGAACCACCTTGCCTTTAGCCATAGCTCTGGTGACTGACTCAAAGAAGCCGACCAAGTTGAGAAATCATGATCTACGCTTCACAAAACCAAACTGTGAGGGATCCAGAGTTTGGAGATTCCCTATATCCTTGTTTATTAGGTTCATGATGATTTTTGCCATAGCTTTGCATATCAGACTTGTCAGGCTAATGGGGCGATAGTTCCCATGGTCTGTAGTCACTCCTCCTTTGTGGACAGGGATGACTATAGCAGTGCACCATTCAGTAGGGACAAAGCCTGAGGTGAGGCTGTGATTGAACAGGGCACACAGGTGAGGTGCCAGTTCACTCTATAGTTCATGTAGAACACAGCCAGGGATATTGTTAGGTCCCAACGAAGCTGTATTCTTGGCCTTGGATAGTGCTGTTTTAACCTGTGCAGCAGTAATACTGGGTGCCTGGCAATCTACTGGTATTGTGATTGGTCCTTTGGGGGGAGGGCTAAAGTTGGCACTGAATCTGTTGGCCAGTATATTGGCAATATCTGTTGGCTAATTATAGGAGGTACAATTGTGCAGTAGCTCAGAGCAAATCTGGGTATTACCGTGGAGATTCTTTACATAACTATAGAAGGCCTTGCGGTTGTCTTTACTATCTGCTGCAGTTCTGTTTTCATAGCTAGCTTTAGAGGATTTGATGAGGGATCTCAACTTTTTGTTGAGGCTGATAAGGGAGTTTTTCCAGTCTTGGGACTTCACCTTATTCTTCATCAGTTTCCTCCTTCTGTTGCAGAGTTTGTTTATGGCAGGGGAACACCAGATCGGTTTCCTTTTTTTGGAAGAGAGTGTCTTGGCTCTATTGGGTATGATGAGATCCATGCATTTGTCTACGTGTTCGTACAGTGCATTGGAGTATGATTTGGCAGTCATGCAAATATTCTCCATTTGCATGGGTGCAGTGTAGTTAGCCACCTCTGTTTTTAAGAGCTCAAAGTTAGCTTTGGAGAAGTTTTTCATGGTGGTCACCTTTGTGGGGGGTAGATTTCCAAGGTGATTAGTTTGTGGTCAGATCTAACTAGGGAGGAGTTAACTATTGGTGTAGAGCAATGGTCGCCCATGTTAGTAATGAACAGGTCAAGGATGTTGCTACCTCTAGTGGGGGTAATAATGAGCTGGTCCAGGGCATTGGAATTAATGAATTCCAGGAAACGTCGGGCAAGTGTATTGGTACATGAGTAGTTTTCCCAGTTAATGGAGGGGTAGTTGAAGTTGCCCAGTATGAGAGTGTTAGGGTGAACCCTAATATTCTCCAGGGTGCTTAGGAACATGGAGTGTGAGTCTTGGGACAGGATTGGGGACCTATAACAGGCTACAACCTGAATCGCTTACTGACCTTTCTTGATTCTAGGGTACAGTTTCTCCCTTCCCCATTACCTCCATGACCCTGGCGAAGTGTCAGAATTACCTTTTCATGTTGCCTCTGCCTCTCATTTTCTTCAGCTTCTAGATATCTCAGGCTCTTCTTTTCTTCAACTTCTAAATGCTGCATTCACTCTGCTGATTCTATTTCCAACCATTTGGCCTCCAGTTCAAATCTCTTTAACTCCAGATGGATTTTTAAGTCCTCTAAGGAAAAGTTGAACTGTCCCATTTCTGAGAGCTGCAAGTCCCCATCAATAGACTGATTATCCTCCTGGCTGCTGGTCTATGCTGTAGCTGTGATTAAGGCTGCAATCATTTCCCCTTTAGTCAGGTTGGCATGCCCCAGTCCTTTGGCTTGGCAAACCTCAGCCAACTGGTTCCCCTGTCAGTTTGCCATTATCATCTGCTGACATCCTTGCCTGCTCTCCCTGTCTAACTAAGCTAACAAAAAGTAAATAAATAAAACAATTGTGATATGAAACTCCGAATGTCTACAGTGTGGCTACTGAGAGAACAAACACATTCTTTAGTGACCACTGCTTATAGGCTAAAGTAATTCAATAGCCACACCACTGCTCAACAATATGTATGATTGTGGTGATCCCACCACTGCCACCAATAAATGTGATGCCCACCACTGCTACCAATATGTGATGGCCACCAATATGTGTCATCCTCATGCTAGAGCCTGAAGCCTCACCACTGACACTGGAAAGGGACATGTATTTGGAATACAAACAGATACACTCAGTATTTCCAGATGCAGACCTCTCTTTATCAAGTACAATTTCCCTTAAGAGCACACAGGGAACAAACTTAGCCCAGGTTTGGATGTCTCTATCTTTCTCCCTCCAGGTCCGCAGTAAGACTCCCCACTGGTACAGCTGTAGGGTTAGATCCTCAGCCAAGTGTCCAAACCAAGTCCTCCAGCACTCTCTCTATAAACACAGTGCTTTGTGTCCCTGCCCCAAGTAGCTGACACACACACACACACACACACACACACACACACACACACACACATGCACACACACACACACACACACACACACACACACCTGGGAAAGGCTGGCACAGATTACCTGCTCTACCAACTTTGCCCATACTATAAAGTAGTTATCACTGCCACCAGTCAGTTACTATAAGGCTCTTAAAAGGGTATCTAATTATACTGTGCAATATTAATACTAATACAAATGGTAGTACTTCACCAAGACAGCTAGGCCTTCTGGAGTGGCCCACACAGTGTCATCAAATAAATATAAGCACTCTCAAATGTTAAGTACTTTCTACAAGGAATAGCCACAATAAAAGTTTTAAATATATTTAATAATAAATAATAAAAGAGAATGAAAATATTGAATATGTATTTACATTAAACCACAGAGTTCAGATCACAGGAAATATTGAAAAGAACATTGATGGGCAGACTCAGATAAATAAAGAAAAACAATATCTAAACTAAACTTCGCTATATTTCTGACTGAATCTAAAAGAATTACTGTCCACTAGTTAAGTTACTTACTACTGGAAGATGGGTGAGGGTCTTTTGAGTCAGGCTTTCCAAACAGAATATTCAGCACTCTGAGGTTTCTCTTTCTAATATCTAAAATATAATTTCCAAGAGGGTTAGCAGAATGATCTCATCTGGTCACCTAACAGTTTATCAGAGTATTCCCCTTTGAAGCTGAGACAGGAAGCCAGCACAGACGGCCACAATACACATCCAAATGTTTATGGCAGTGCCTGGGACCTCCCTTCTTTACACTGAGCTAATGGACAAAGGCTCTTCCCCAGACCCAGCAACTCCGGTCCTTTTCAGCACTGTGAAGTAACTTTAATGGTTTAACAGCTCATTTACATTTCCCGGATTTTTCTTAAAGTTAACCTCCGCTGTGCCAGTATCCTCTATTAAAGCATATACATATAATTCAGCTACAAAAATATATGTACATTTTTCCACAAGCATCTGTAAAAAAATCAGTTTGATATACAAATGAAATGCAGTTTTAATACATTTGTAACACAAGCATCTTGTATAAATCAGTTTGATATTCAAGGGACATATAATTCTTTACAAAACTTCAGCTGACTATGCTGGCACTCACCCATATCATCACAGAGATACATTTGGAGAGCATACAAATCAAAGTTAAATGTAGCAACATGCTGAATGATTTCAACAAAGGATGTTGAGGTGAGCCAGATGGGAAATATGTTTATTTGTGAAAAATGCTTGTTATGTTTATTTTTTTTTGTTAAATGTTTAGAGGTTCAGCCGTCTTTCAATTCAGATCTCCATTTAGAGACATGTGACATGTATTGTTTAATATTATTGTTATCAGTAAAACAAAGGCCAGCACACCAAAGTATAAGGTGCCTATAGTATATGTATTATACTATAGGATGAGGAGGAGGAGTGTGAGGGCAGCACCAAGGATCAAATGGTGGAAATTGAAAAAGGGTAATTGTGAGGTGGAGTTCAGGGATGAGTTAAGACAGGCACTGGGTGGCAGTGAAGAGTTACCAAATAGCTGGGTAACTACAGCAGAGCTAGTAAGGGAGACAGCTGGAAAGGTGCTTGGTATTAAATCTGGACAGAGGAAGGACGACAAGGAGACATGGTGGTGGAATGAGGAAGTACAGGAGAGTATACAGAGAAATAGGCTGGCAAAGAAGAAGGGTGATTGTCAGAGAGATGAAGAAAGTAGACAGGAGTATAAGGAGATGAGGAGCATGGGAAAGAGAGAGGTGGCGAAGGCTAAGGATAAGGCATATGAAGAGTTGTATTAAAGGTTGGACACTAAGGAGGGAGAAAAGGACCTGTACTGATCAGCTAGACAGAGGGACCGAGCTAGGAAAGATGTGCAGCAGGTAAAGGTGATAAAGGATAATGAGGGAAACATACTCACAAATGAGGAGAGTGTGTTGAGGAGATGGAAAGAGTACTTTGAGGGGTTGATGAATGAAGAGAATGAGAGAGAGAGAAGGTACAATGGATTAGCAAGGAGGAACTAAGGATAGCTATGAAGAGAATGAAGAATGGAAAGGCTGTTGGCCCAGATGACATACCTGTGGAAGCATGGAGGTGTTTGCATGAAATGGCAGTGGAGTTTTTAACCAGATTGTTTAATGAAATCTTGGAAAGTGAGAGGATGCCTGAGGAATGGAGAAAAAGTGTTTTGGTACCGATTTTTAAGAATAAGGGTGATGTGCAGAGCTGTAGTAACTACAGAGGGATTAAATTGATCAGTCACAGCATGAAGTTGTGGGAAAGAGTAGTGGAAGCAAGATTAAGAAGGGACGTGATGATTACTGATCAGCAGTATGGTTCCATGCCGGGAAAGAGCACTACAAATGCGATGTTTGCTCTGAGAGTGTTGATGGAAAAGTACAGAGAATGTCAGAAGGAGTTGCATTGTGTTTTTGTAGACTTAGAGAAAGCATATGACAGGGTGCCTAGAGAGGAGTTGTGGTATTGTATGAGGAAGTCAGGAGTGTCAGAGAAGTATGTAAGAGTGGTACAGGATATGTATGAGGGTAGTATGACAGTGGTGAGGTCTGCGGTGGGAGTGACAGATGCATTTAAGGTGGAGGTGGGGTTACATCAAGGATCAGCTCTGAGCCCTTTCTTATTTGCAATGGTGATGGACAGGTTGACAGACGAGATCAGACAGGAGTCCCCGTGGACTATGATGTTTGCAGATGACATTGTGATCTGTAGTGAGAGTAGGGAACAGGTGGAGGAGACCCTGGAGAGATGGAGATATGCTCTAGAGAGAAGAGGAATGAAGGTCAGCAGGAATAAGACAGAATATATGTGTGTGAATGAGAGGGAGGATAGAGGAATGGTGAGGATGCAAGGAGTAGAGGTGGCAAAGCTGGATGAGTTTACATACTTGGGGTCAATAGTTCAGAGTAACGGTGAGTGTGGAAGAGAGGTGAAGAAGAGAGTACAGGCAGGATGGAGTGGGTGGAGAAGAGTGTCAGGAGTGATTTGTGACAGACGGATACCTGTAAGAGTGAAAGGGAAGGTCTATAAGAGGGTAGTGAGACCAGCTATGTTATATGGGTTGGAGACAGTGGCATTGACAAAAAGGCAGGAGTTTGAGCTGGATGTGGCAGAATTAAAGATGTTAAGATTTGCACTGGGTGTGAAGAGGGTGGACAGGATTAGGAATAAGTATATTAGAGGGTCAGCCCAAGTTGGAAGGTTTGGAGACAAAGCCAGAGAGGCACAATTACGTTGGTTAAACATGTGCTGAGGAGGGATGCTGAGTATATTGGGAAAAGATGCTAAGGATGAAGCTACCATGTAACAGGAAAAGAGGAAGGCCTAAGATAAGGTTTATGGATGTGGTGAGAGAGGACATGCAGGTGGTTGGTGCAACAGAACAAGATGCAGAGGACAGGAAGAAATGGAAACAGGTGATCTGCTGTGGCAACCCCTAACAGGAACAGCCGAAAGAAGATGATGATGATGATATATATATATATATATATATATATATATATATATTTTTTTTTTTTTATTTCAGCATCAATTAGGCAAAACAGACCGGTTTCGGCCCAAAGTTACTAAGCCTTCCTCAGTGTTAAAAATATTATTTTTAACACTGAGGAAGGCTTAGTAACTTTAGGCTGAAACCAGTCTGTTTTGCCTAATTGATACAAAAGTTATTATTTTATTTGGGGCATCCATTTGAACCGATGATGCAGTTTCTGCAGACAGCTTGGAAAACAAAGAGATAGTTTCATTTTTCTCCTTTGTGTGTTGATACGCGGAGAGTCATGTTTGACTAACATTTGTGTCTTGGGCAATAGCTTTATTTATTTTATTTTTATTTTTACTTTTTTTTTTTTGCTTTTGTTTTTAGTAGCTCTTCATATTGTTTTACTTTAAGGAGATTTGTGTGAAATCCAAAAGATTTGTGGAGTTTGAACAGTATATGTCCATTGTATGGCAGGATGATGCAATCAGAGAAATAGTATTATTATTATTAGTATTGGTATTACAGCCACATGTTTGTTTTTTAAAGTGTTTGAAGTATCACGTAAGCACTTTAATGTTTTTGTGGGATCAACAGTGTCCATTTTTAATGTCAGTTCATCTAAACACTGACAAGGACTCTGAAAACTAATGAACAGTGCTTCTCTGGTTGCACCCTCCTCTTCATGTTGATGACTGGATGTGTGGCTGATCTAAGAAAGCAAGTGGATAATAGGAATATAATGTCAGGAAGCCAGAGGAACTTGAAGAATTAATAGTGGTGTCTGGGCTGTCAGTGTGTCCATTTTTAATTCCATTCAGATTTTTGTTTATTTGCTCATAGCTCTCAACTACTTTGTCAGCAGTGGAGAAAACATAAAACTTAGGATAATTTTTTAAATTTACTCCCGCTCATTTTCAAAGTTAACAGAACAATTGGTTTTGTATCAACATGCATTTTCTTAACATAAAAAGCTTTGTAACTCCAATGCTGTCATTACTGACTGACTGCAGTCCTCCGTGATTTACCAGAAAGTCAGAAATTTTGTCAGGGGAAAGGGCAAAAACAAATCACAACCACTGGCATTCTGCAAAATCAGTAACAAGAGAGAGCTATGGTTGTCAGTTACTGAGGCAGGATTATGTTGTAGAAGCTCTTCCTATAGCTATGATTTTTTTATTCACTGGCATGACTGCAGACTCATTGTCCCTGTGTGCCTGGAGGATGCTACCCAAGCAAAACAGTAGCAAGAAAGGAGAGCATAGCAACTGTGAGAAGCAACAGTAAACTGCAACTTTTTGAGAATGACCACTACTGCTCTTTGTAGGCTTGGTGAAAATGTGGAGCATTTTGTGTGTGTGTGTGTGTGTGTGTGTGTGTGTGTGTGTGTGTGTGTGTGTGTGTGTGTGTGTGTGTGTGTGTGTGTGCGTACATATGTAAGTGGTCAGTGCAGAGAGCGTTATGAAGGCTATGACTTAACCTCTGCTGTTGTATGATTACTGTGATAATCTGGTGAGCAGGAGCTGTTTTGCACAGTGTATTTTGTTTGCTGAAATCAGCATGAAAACAATTATTGCAATGACTTATGCTTTGTGTTTGGGGAAGGGGGGTTGTAGTATATGTAAAAGTAACAATTTAACCATAATTTATTTCAATCTTTATCAGAAGCAAACTTTAGCATTGCACACATTAAATGGTTAACTTTGGTAGTTTGGGCAAGATGTGTGGGAAAGCAACTGGCCACTGGTACAGTGGCACATTGAGTAGTTCTGTCATTTCACAGAACTCATCACTCTAGTTCAATTCTGGGCTCTGGTTCCATCTATTTGCAGTCTGCTTTCCTCCGTGTCTCTGAGCAGATTTTAATAAGGTGCTCTGGTTTCTTCCTAACTCCAACGTCATGCTGTAGATGAACTGAACGTGCATCCAGTTTCTTTGTGAGTAAACATGCAGTTTTAGTATGTGTGTGTGTGTGTGTGTGTGTGTGTGTGTGTGTGTGTGTGTGTGTGTGTGTGTGTGTGTGTGTGTGTGTGTGTGTGTGTGTGTGTGTTCCTGTTGACTCACTGAAGGTAATTTTGGCAAACAGAAGAAATCAAATTGTTTGCTGAAACTACTTTCATCAAAAGTAGAGATTTATTGCCTCTTTCTCCACAATTGTACAACCTTGTAGTTGGTATAATGTTCAGAGGTGGGAGTGTCCCCCCAGCATGGGGAATGTAGGGGAGCATACCCCCACCTCCCCAGCATTTTCTTTCTTGGATGTTTGCCAAAGGTAGTCTCAGTGAACATTTTTTGAATATTTTATATTTACAGAAACTGCCTTCAGCAAGATGACATGAATCCATAGTGTGTGTGTGTGTCTGTGTGTGTGTGTGTGTGTGTGTGTGTGTGTGTGTGTGTGTGTGTGTGTGTGTGTGTGTGTGTGTGTGTGTGTGTGTGTGTGTGTGTGTGTGTGTGTGTGTGTGTGTGTGCGCTAAAGAATAGTATTGGTGGGTGCATACATAAATCTTGTTAGCTGAAAAAAAAGTAATGCCCTTTACAGAGTAACAGAGGGATACCACTGCTTTTTGTACAAGTGGATTTTGACACAGACTTAGAGGGGGCACTGTCCTGAACCTCACTTAGTCTAAATTGTCTCTGATCAGAGGTGGGCATAGAAGGTTGCCATAGTTTGCTTGGGCACTACGGTCCCTGTGCTCAAAATTCCTTTAATTTTTCTCACAGAAACTTATGAGGTCTGCATAGAAGGTCACTATAGCTTGTGTTGGTCTGGGATAGTGTGGTCATCCTTTGTTTAACTTTCCTCAAAATCAAACCTCAAAGGTGTGAACAGAAGGTCACTAGAGCATGTTTAGGGACAGTGTACTGTCTAGGATTACCAAGTTGGAATAGAGTAATGTGATTATTTTTTTTCACTTTTCTCACTGTCAAAATCAGATCTATGTACAAGTTGCTATCTTTTCAGGGCTAGAGATAAGGCAACATGCTTTGTCTGAACTTCTGACAACAATAAGTTAAAATATGTTACTGTGTTCTATTTACTCTTTTACTCTCACTCCAGCCTGACATTAGAGGGCATGCAGAAGATGGATATTTGGGGGTTGGGGTGAGGAGGCATGCTGTATAAATTTGTGATAGAAACACTTTCACTTTCATCCCGATAAAGCACCAGAGCGGTACACAGAAGGTGACTATCTTTTATTTGGGGGGGGCATGCACTCATTCTAGATATGACTTATGTGTCCTCACAAGCATTTGTCATCTAAGTTTATGGATGAATACTTTTTAGTTTATTGGTTACCGTTTTGTCAGCTTTGAACATTAAGTCTTGGACACAACCCATTCTTCCTTTAATGAATAAAAAAGATAGCTTATTTCCTTAGCCTTGATTTTTGTTCAAGTCATCACTGTGTCAAAATTTGCAGAATAAAATCTCTAAAATACAATTCAGAGCATCTATAACCCCAGGCCCCCAGGGTCCAAGACCCCCGACTTAATTATATTATTTCCTACAATGTTATTACACTTCAGTCTTCATCACTTATGATGCATTAAATGGATGCAGGAAAAAGCTGAAGGGCAAGACAAAGACTGGGGCATTTGCCAAGGAAACAGTGCATGGTCGGACGTCATAGAACCCTTTGACTAGGACTCCATATCACCTAAGGCAGGCCCTGCAATTGCTGTATTTGGCATTAAAAACTAGTGTTTCTGGAAGTAGTTTGCTAAAATGGGTGTGGATTCCTGAGGCAAGGGGATGTTTATATTATGTGGTGGGGCTTGGCTTACTTATCAGTAAATGATAGGATACATGTGGGGGGGACTCCACCCCTCACATACTCCCAAGCTTAGATATACATTAACTGTATGATCACATATCATTAGAAAAGAGAGAAAAGTCTACAAAACAGTGCACTTTAGTTTCAGTTACACATTTCATGCTAACATAAGACAGCAAGTGACTCTCATAATGTCATGCTTCAAGAACGCATAGGTAAGCCCTTCTAGTATAAATACTATTTGAACTTGAAGAGTGGACAGATTCAGCGGCTATTCACAGGAAATCTTGTATAATACTTATCTTTGCAAGTGATTTCAAAAGACTTGTGTTATTCCTACAAAAAACATGCAGAATTTCACTTTATTTTACTTGTTGAGTTATTTTTCCACATATCCTGATATATACAGTAAAGAGCCATTGCTGATATTCACTTGGTTAACACATTACATTTAACTGATTATTTTGTTACTTCCAGGGGGAAATACCTAGGATGCATGGGAAATGATGACATTATGTAATTGCTCACAACTGCTCTCTTGGTAGGTTATCCACCTCAAGGTTCTCTTTGAGCAGAGGTTCCCAAACATAGCTGTGGCATGACCTACCCAAGAACATACAGAATGTTCCCATTATAACAAATGTCAAATTTATTTGTATGCTGCAACAAGATTGCCACTGCAAAATGCCATGTATTTTATTTATGTATTTATTTCAGTGAGAACATTCAGTCTGTTATGATTTGAAGTTGTTCAGCTGCAAGATTGATTTTATTGATTCAAAAGTACTCTTTCAGCAATAGCTGGCTGTGCAGCATTATATTAAACAGAAAAGCTGGCCTCCCATAAATAGGTAGTGCAAAACATAAAAGTGTGGATATGACTTTTTAATATGGCTAAGCACTTGGCGTTGATACTCATCTTAAATATTTAGAATGGCTTATACTCAAAATTAGTTTAAAATGCCAGCTTCAAGCATGTTTCCTCTGTAACCACAGACTATTTAAACATTCATTTTGTTAACACATTTACCTTGTAATACAGAGGTAATGTATTTTAATTAATACCTCATAATGACAAAATCACTGACCACAGTGCATTTAAAATGTAATCAAGTAATTTTGATTTTGCAGACAACATCAGGTCTTGATGCTGACTAGAGGAAATCTGACTCTGCAGTAATCATAATATTTAGCAGCTTGTCTTTCATTGCAGACATATACTCACAAACAATCATAGCTGGGCCAACATACTTCTGAATGAAGTAGTGATTGTCATGGCATAATTCATTCTCAAAACACAAGGGTAATAATATGCATATCGTTTGACTTTTAATAAAATCAGCAGTTTACAACAATGTTAAATATTTAAACAGCACTGATTATGTTTATTCTGCTGTAGGCACTTCATGATGAATAACTCTAAGCATTGTCTTTGCATTAGCTGCGTCCTGCTTTATTCTTTTCACTAGACCTCAGTATCCTATCATGACAGTTGTAGCATCTGTGTACATGCAAGCACACTTAGCCCAGTCTATCTGTGTACATGCCAACACACTTAACCCAGTCTATCTGTGTACATGCCAACACACTTAGCCCAGTCTGTGTACTCAACACCACACTCAGCCCAGTGTGTGTACTCATCAACACACTTAGCCCAGTCTATCTGTGTACATGCCAACACACTTAGCCCAGTCTGTGCACACGCCAACACAGTTAGCCTAGTCTATCTGTGTACATGCCAACACACTTAACCCAGTTAATCTGTGTAAATGACAACACACTTACCCCAGTCTATCTGTGTACATGCCTACACACATCCCAGTCTGTGTACACATTACCACACTTAGTCCAGTCTGTGTACACACCAACACACTTAGCCCAGTCTATCTGTGTACATGCCAACACACTTAGCCCAGTCTGTGTACATGCCAACACACTTAGCCCAGTCTATCTGTGTACATGCCAAGACATTTACCCCAGTCTGTGTACATCCCAACACACTTAGCCCAGTCTTTGTACATGCCACACGTAGCCCAGTCTGTGTACACACCAACACACTTAGCCTAGTCTCTCTGTGTCCACACCAACACACTTAGCCCAGTCTATCTGTGTACATACCAACACACTTAGCCCAGTCTGTGTACATGCCAACACACTTAGCTCAGTCTATCTGTATACATACCAACACACTGAGCCCAGTATATCTGTGTACATGCCAACACACTTAGCCCAGTCTATCTGAGTACATGCCAACACACTTAGCTCAGTCTATCTGTGTACACACCAACACACTTAACCCAGTCAATCTGTGTACATGCCAGCACACTTAGCCCACAGCACACTTAGCCCAGTCTATCTGTGTACATGTCAACACACTTAGAATGGTCTATCTGTGCAAATGGAACAACACTTAGCCCAGTCTATCTGTGCACATGCCAACACACGTAGCCCAGTTTGTCTGTGTACATGCCAACACACGTAGCCCAGTCTCTCTGACTTTCAATTAAAACCCCATCTACAATCTTAAAAAAATATTTTCCTTTTGCTTGATGACACGTCTCTATAGAAAAGCATTTCTTCACTGAAGTCTGCCTCACAAATAAACCTCACAAACAGGCATTAAATGGCATTTCAAAGTGATATCATATGACTCATCCAGCTTTGATTCTATTAGATGCATTTCAACATCACATAACCATTTCATCTATCCGTCTCTGTGAAGTATTGTTTTATGACAGAACTCTTTTAAGCCTTCCGGGAGTGTTAGTGTCATTGGTGACCTCACACATATCAGCTACAGCTAGCAAATGTATGAAAGCTTTCTTGGTTCACTATTCTTAGTACCAGAAAATAGGATTCTTTCAATGCACATTCAGAGACAGTTATAACTTTATTAAAGAATGCTTTCTGCTTCTTTCCTGCACAGATTTTCTTTACAAGAAATCAACATGCTTATCAGCCAAAGGTGGCTGTTTGGTATGCAAATGAGGGTGCAATTTGGAGGATTTCATAGAGTCATTTGCTAGAACCTCAGTACAGTTTGAGCTCTGTGACTTTAAAGTTTCATTGTGCCTGCAGATTCAAAAACAAACTTTTGAGTAGTACTCATCTTATGCTCTGACTACAATAGTCTGCCTCACCAGACTTTTGGTCATGGTTGGAACTTTGACTTTTTCTGAAGAGAAAAATATCTTTCTTTCTATTTTACTTCAAAGCAGGTGTCCATTACTGGTATTTCCTTTTGAAGTACTGTGTCTATGCTAAGATGACATGTTCAAGGAAATTGTTTAATGATGCACTGCCACGTATCATACCTCTGTATTACTGAACTTTTTATGCATTCATTTTGAAATACTTCTTTGCCATCATGGTTAGCCTTCCAAAGCTCCCCTCCTTTTTTCAAGCCTGCAAACAGCTAACATGAAGACATTATTAATAAATATTTATTTTATTATTTTATTTTATTTTAAATTTGTTAACTGGGATAGTCCGACTGGATACGTGTCCATTTTCAGAGGAGGCCCGGGGAGAAAAGCTCCAAATCACAGATACAAGTAATAACAGTAATAAGCATAGCAGATTATAAGAAGAACAGCAATTACAGAGGTGATACATTATTCAAGAGTCTGTTAACTAAGACAGAGTGGGAATTACATTCACATAGGAGAAAAAACATAAGAATTTAACAGTTTTTCATTAATTATGGCACTAGGGTAAAACAGTAGATACATAAAGCAGCCCTATGGAATGTACATTTTGCAATATAGCATTTTTCTATATAGTTAAATATTATGTAGTATTCTACAGATATTGGCACAAACAGGCATTAGTTAAGAGAGTATAATTGACAGGGTGTCTATGGAGATTAATCTGGGTTAGTGCAGGGGCAGAGCCAGTGTTTTTTTAAATATTGTTTAAGGCCTTGTTTAAAGAGATTGAGAGAGGGTTCAAGAGTAAGGTTGGTGGGGAGTTAGTTCCAGGTTGTGCCAATGAAGCTGGTAAATAGTGCATCTCCAACCCTGTTACTAGCTCTTTGAGTCTTTACCATTAAGTTGTTAGCTCAGCAGAATGGCCTGGGGTGACAGTACGGTTTTATAATGTCTCTAAGAGCAGGTGTTTTTTCTGGGCATGTGAGAATTTTGTGTGCAACTATGAGCTGGTTGAACCGAAGTAGGTTAGGGAACTCTAACCACCCTAGAAGCTCAAGGTTTTGCCAATGATGGGTCCTGTATATAGAGTTGGTAGCAAATCTAACTATATGGTTATAACTACAGGTGAGTTTATTCATTTCAGTCATTCAAGTTGGAGAGTATAGGGGAAGCATATAGCAGGCTAGGGAGTAGATGAGTGCAGGCTATAGTGGTATGGGCTAGTGGGGATAGAAAAGGTTTATTTCTGTATAGTCAGCCGAGCTTTTAGTTAACAGCTTTGATGGTTTTATTTACATGTAAGTCAAATTTGAGATTGTTGTCAACTATAACCCCTAATAGCTTAGTGCTGATAGAGGTGCCATTGTTGGATGCTATGGAGAAAGAAAGAGAAGTAAATAGACTGGTAGGGTGAAAAGTAGTAATTTAGTTTTGTTAGGGTTTAAGGGCAAGCATTTATTAGCTAACCAGGTTTCAACTATATTAAATGTAGCTTGGTTAGGCTTTGAAGGTCTGATGGGGAGGAGGCAGAACAGATAAGAGTGGAGTCATCTGCATATTGGCTGCAGGTGGCTTCTGGGATGGCTGCATGAAGGTTATTAATGAAAATGGAAAAAAGCAGACCTTGACTTAATTTCTCATATTTTGTTACACAGCATCATGCAGATATATATATATATAACTTTACATCCTACATACAGTTAAGTCAATGTTTTCTACTTTAATAGAACAGAATGTGAAAATGGAAGTAAAGCTTCTGTTTATATTTTCTGATTTAACCATAGGTATCATTTCCCAGTATATTACATACGTTCACTATGAATAACCACATCTTGTTTATATTATTTGACCCCAAAACATCTAAAATCCTAGGATGTTGATAGTCAAAATAGCAATATTCCTAAGGTCACAAAATAAAATATATATATTTGGTAGGGAAGCGTGACCTGTACTTCCTGATGTGAAGTAAGCCTCTACACCTGCAAACTATATATGTAGAAATAACATATCTAGATTATAACACAAAATGCAATAAAACCACATAAAGACGTTATCAGTCATTATCGGTCATGCATTCACCAAGTAAAGTCCCAGTAGTATTAATAGGGAAAACTGAAAGGGAGGTAAGCAAAATGGAAAGTCTGGCTGTGATTAAGAAACAAACTAGCCTTCCTAACTGTATGAATATTATGGCTACTGTGTTTAAATTTAGCAGGTTTTGAATATGCATAGATTTAAGTCCTGAATAAAGCTATGAAAAGGGGAATATATTCCACTTTGCACTACAGAAACAAAAATGTTATTGGCATGCCAAATGCAAGGTATTTCTATGTGCTGAATACCAATTAGGCATTTTGGAAAATGAAGGAAGATGAAAAAGTTTTAAGTTCTGCATATTTACTATATCTACATTAACAGGGATGCTTGGGCTACCATTTCACATTTAGTTAGCATCACAAGCATTTCAGGGAGTTGTAGTCTATACAACAAAAAGGCTTTTTGTGACACTTTCTTCATTTTATCCCCCGATCATTGAACTCCACCCAACAAATGTTCAACTGAGCCATTTGAAGACCTACATCTCATTTCTTTCTTTTGTGGCAATACCTGAGCACTAGGAGAGATGCTGTCATCCACATTGAAGACCATACTTTTCTACACAGCCCTGATATTCTACCTGTGCATGCTAGTTGATGTTCATAGGAGGCATGCAAAGGGCCTTAGTAGGAGGTGTCACCCACTTCTATAAGTGACATAGTTCTCTGAAAGCTCTGTCCACTTGTAGCAAGCGCATATGCATTTTTCCAGCCACCACTTGGGAATCTAATGTGGAATATGCAATGCCTCATCATTCTCCACCCTACCCTTCCCAGATGTTCCACTGCCTTAGCTCGGCATAACTGGGCTGTAATCAGAGCTTTATCCTTTTATTCCACAAACATGGATTATAATGATAGAAGGACATGAAGGTGCTATTAATATCATTAATGATATTCATATGGGGTATGACTTAAAAAGAGCATGACAGAAGGCTAGACCACTTAATGAATGCAACAAACCAATATAAACTTGAACTGAAGCTCAGGATCAGAGTTATAGACTAAAGATATATGTGGTGCATGGTTTAACTTCCAAAGGCTTGAAACCAGATGATGAAAAGGTCAGAGCCCAGGTGTTAAGAGTACTGTAACAGCAAGTACTGTTACTGCCACTAGAAGATAAGCATTTATGAAATTTCTGGGTAAGTTGTAGCATCTTTTCAGTTACAGAAACATAGTTTCAACAAGTTATATAAGATGAGGAAATTCACCCACCTGGATGCTATGTTATCTGATAACACAGAAAAAAGGGTAGACCAGGCAGAATGGCAGTATTTTACAAGAACAATATTAACTTCAGGCAGAGTGGCAATATTTTACAAGAATAATATTAACTTACCTCTCCATCCCATTAATACCCCAAAGAATCAAAAATGCTGAAATCCTCATATCATCACTTAAAATCCAAAAAAAAAAAAAACATACAATAAACATAGTAGGAATTTACATACTCCCAGGGAAAGAAACCAATACAGCTGAAGAACTATTTCCTTGGCTCTCACCTATTTCAGAATTGATTGGTAAACCATAACAAATTAATTCAGCCACAATGCCATACAACCATGTACATAACATGCCCACCTTCCAAATATATACCCTAATCTCCAGCCTAAAATCTGCCAAATGGAGCTCTTTACATACCCTCCAACTAGATGCACCATTTTTTCTATATATCCTAAATGAACTGGATCCTATCAGAACTCAAAACAGTAAAGTCTAATCCAGTTCTACAGCTATCATGCCAAAAAAAACAATTAATGAATCAAAGTGACAGGGCATGGTACTGCTGAAAAAAGAACAACAATGAAAAGAACTTAAAATGTAAACAGATGAGAAACTCAGATAAAAGCAAAATCAAATTAGAAAAAAATGTATTACACAGACTTAGAAATGTCTACTCAATTCATAATGAAACTGTTCTGATCTTCAGTCAGCTTCTTTACCCAGTTTACTCAATCAAGTCCTTCATTAATTATTCACTCTGAAAGCATTTCCATCCAATGAATCTCACATTTCATCAATGCTACAACTTCTGTACTATAAGCCACAGTCCTTAACCCTCTCTATCCTCTGAATCTTCTCAACACACCAATAAAATGTGTTTCCAGCCCATACATACCTCTGCTATCACAAGACATCTCCGAAAGCTAAAACCCACTCCCTTGCCCCTGACAACCTACCAGATGAATGCATTAAGCTTGCAGGTGACTCTGTGGCCTATCTTGTTTCCATGATAATCAACAGCTCAATCAGAAAAAGCTCTGTCCCATAACTAGGGGAAAAAGTCTTATATATTACCCCTGCATACAAGTGGAAATTCCACAGATCTCTCCAATCCAAACCCAACTATTTAACTTTCTCTCTGATAATAAAATCTTATCTCCAATACAGCGTGAATGTTATCCACATCCCAATACTATCTCTGCTCTTTTTAACTTCACCACCACCATCAACCAAAGTAGAAATGAAAGCAACCTTGTATCTGCAGCATTTTTAGACTTACCAAAAGTCTTCAATAGTGTATGCCACCAACTTCTTTTAAGTAGGCTCTCTTCATTAGAGCTAGGCCCACCAGCTCTATATAGGTTTAACAACTATATCAATGGAAGACAACAGGCTATGAAATGGCAAGCAGACATCTCCTCCTTTTTATCTATAGTGGTGAGTGCCCACCAAAATTCTTTTCTGGCCCCAGTCCTTTTCAACATATTTATAAACAACACTCTAGAAGTAAACATGCTACCATCATCCTGTATGCAGATGATAACCCTAATCTGCTGTGCAACAATCTGAAAATATATACCAGATAATCCAAGAATCCCTACTATCAATTGAAGGTTGGGTCCATGACTCACAGTTGCTCCTAAACCCCCAAAACTTCAAACTAGTTCTTTTTATCCACAAACAGTTTTCTCGCCAGAATAATCTTTTCAATATAACCTCTTCCAGCTGTAACAAAATTTGAACTAGTAACCCACATAAAACTCCTAGGGATCATCATTGATGAAAATCTGAGATCCGGCATTCATCTAAAATAAACAGTGAAGAAAAAACACAATACTTGATGCTCTCTATTGGGTAAAACCCTACCTTACAAAGAATACCAAGAAAGTAATTGCCACAACTTATCTGCTGCCATTTTTATAAATATGCAAGCCACCCAATCCTACCTACTTAAACAATGTTACAATAAAATAGCAAAATTCGCTATTAATATCCCACACAGATCGCACTACTGCTGCTTAGCTCTAAAACAATCTCAGTGGATTAAACTGCAACTTAGATTAACATTCTCTTAATTAGTCACTACACACAACCTAATCTACAAATCAGATAAATGTCCAGCATCAGCAACATAATTCATTCCTACTCTGCCAAAAATCTCTTCACTCCACAGACAAACACCTATTACTAGCCACAAAATTAAATAACTCTGGAGGTGACTACACAACCTATGTATCCAAAATCTGGAACTCCATCCCACTCATCCTAAAACAAACCCAAACCCATAACCACATAACATTTAAATGACGTCTTAATAACTTGTGGAAACATGCTCATGTTCATGCCATCCACCATGGAACTACCTCAGCTCATTAATACCAATAAATGTCATCCTCCAAATACCAGAAATCTCTAACCAAACTTAATTAATCTTATTGATATTCTTTAATCTGCCCACTTCTGGATATCTATTTTCCTGCTGAATCATCTCCAACCACTCTACCCATATATTTTCTCTAATCCCCTTCTTTAAACTATCTCTCCCATACACCAAATCAAAATTACTTCACTATATTCTTCTAGTTTTTACCTCTATGTATTTGCATTTATTTGTTGCCATTCCACTACAATGAAATACTTGTCACCATTCATGTGTTCCTAAAAATGTAATCCTTGCATCCCTCTTACCCCCCCTATAGCAGCCAAATCCCTCATCTATGAATGCTGTATAATAGCATAAACCTATAAATTAATGTTAATAATGTACAGTGTAGTGTAATTGCTCTATTTGCTGTTAATTGCTCACACATATTTTCCCCATCCTTCTTCTTCTTGCTGATTAATTTATGCCTACGTCCATTGCTATAGCAAGCACCATGCAAATAATATATTTCTGTACTGCAGTAGCTCTGCTTAGCTGTTCTTTTTTTTCAAATAATTTTTTATTTTCCAAATAATATAATGTTTAACAATACAATCATCAATAAACAAGTATTATAAACCTTTATATACACAATGTACAATTGACCTGAACCAAGGAGAGAAAAAATTAATAAAATATATTAAATTAGTAACAAACATTTATAATATTCAATTAATAAAGTATAAAGTTACACAATTATTTAGGGTTCATTTTTAATGTCTCAATAAGAGTTAAATTTTTTTCCCAAGGATTGTTTGTCCATATTTTAGGTGAAATTTCTGCTTAGCTGTTCTTAATGTTCAAGGTATTTCATTTATTTTCTCTGTTTATTTAATAGTTAGTACTCATTGGTATAACATGCACTTTTGTCTTCTAACCATTAACTTACAGCTGTTGTTTTTTATTGTTTTATTAATTAGACTTGTACTCCTTTTTCTTTACCTTTTGTAAACTTAATGTATATATTTACTGTGAAGCTTTTCTTCCCAGGCCTCTGCTGAAAAGAGGCATCGTGCCCAGTTGGACTCTCCTGGTAAACACATGCTAATAAGTAAATAAATAAATAATACTGAAACAATATGTGTCAGCAATCTAGTAATGAAACGTGAAACAAGAAAATAGCATTGAATTAAGTTACCAGAGCACCTGCTTTACAGTATTTTGGTGTAAATGAGCTAATTATACATTGATGCTAATCGGAATGCTACTGGTACAGCAATTCTACAACAACGGAATCCTTTAATACTGCATTTTCTGACTGCCAGAAAAGATATGTTCAGATTGAGAAGGAATCGCTTGTGTTTGTATTTGCCTGTGAAATCTTGTAAAAGTATATTTATGTATAACTGCATTGACTCTAACCTACCAGATAGGACCAAAATGAGCTCCTCAAGGAAGAGCAAACCTGCCTGGTGGACAACTGTCATTAACAGGCTTTACAACAAGAGTAAGAAATTGCTGTCTAAGAATAAAAGGGAGCGATCCTTAAATTGGAAACACTCCCTCCTCAGCTTAAACAAGTAAATAAGACTTCTTGTGAAATCCACCAAAGCAAACTACAAATCCAAATTAGCTTCCTCAACTAAGGATCCGTAACCTAAAAGGAAAGGCCCAGATTTGTCCTTAACTGGTAGTTAATGATACTACATATACTGAGCCTGTTGACTGACAGGTTCTGTAAAAGCTTCACTCCCCTCTCCCCACCATATGTACCCCATGACATCCCTACCACCTCTCCCCTACCTTGTATCTGTAAAGAGCAGGTCATAATGCCCTCTCTAAGGCCAAAAACACAGCATCTATGGGACCTGATAACATCCCAGGCTGTGTCCTACATGGACTCCAACAAGAATTAGCAACACCATTTGATACGCTTTTCAATCATAGTCTAAGCACCAGCTTCATCCCAGCTGAATGTAAAATGAGCACCGTTATTCCCCTGCACAAAGGTGGTGCTTCTACTGACCCCAGTACTATAGACCTATTAGCCTGACTAGCCTTATCTGCAAGGCCTTGGAGCAAATCATCATGGGCCTTATCAACAGAGATATAGGTAATTGCCATACACTTGACCCTTCTCAGTTTGGATTTGTCAAAGGGAGATCATGCCTGTTAAACCTGCTGGACTTTTTTGAGACAGTTACCAAGGCCATGGACAAGGGGAAATATGTGCATACAGCCTACCTAGACTTAGCCAAGGAGTTTGACACTATTCCCCACTCAGGCATCATTAACAAACTCACCCACCTAGGTATCAACCCTTATATTGTTACATGGGTCACTAAATGGCTCACTGATAGAACCCATATAGTCAAAATAGGGAATCCACCTCCAACAGCAGACATGTAACCAGTGGTGTTCCACAGGGATCAGTCCTGGGACCTCTACTGTTTGGAATCTATTTCTCCCAAGTACAAGCAAAAACTAAAGGTCTGTGGCTGACAAAGTTTGCTGATTACTGCAAACTGGGAGCGGTCATAGAATCTCCAAATGATGGCAACATCCTACAAGAGGGTCTTACACAAACAAATGATTGGTGCCAAAGTCATGGCCTTAAACTCAGTGTACACAATTGCATTATCATCCCTTTTGGTAAGAGCATTGTTCCTACTAACTACCACATCAACAGCAACACCTTATGTATACACTCACTGGTGAGAGACCTGAGCACACAGGTTGACAGCAACCTTAGCTTTGACCACCATGTCTCCACAGTGATAAGAAGGGCATTCTACATTGCTCATCTCATAATTAAGAGCAATTCTTCCAGAAAAAAAGAAGTTATAACCTCCCTGTACTCTTCCCTCATCAGGCCAATAATAGAGTACAACTCCCGTTTTTGTATGTACCTTTCCAAGCACCTGCAGCAATTGGAGAGACCACAAAGGTTCCTTACAAGGAAAATTCAAGGTATTCAGCATCTGTCCCATGTGGATCATCTGAAATCACTGTCATTTTATTCTGTTTCATACAGACTACTCAGAGGTGATCTCTGCCTTGCATACAAGGCAGTCTCTGACCCTGCTTTATTGGAAATGCTGCATATCCATAAGTCAAAAGGTACACGGATTACTCGCTCTAAATACCTTAACCTGGTATATGACATTAATAGAACCTACTGGAGGGACAGATTTGTCTCCCAGAGGTTACCACACCTTTGGAACAGACTCCCACTTCGTGTCAAACAGAGCATCTCATTGGCCCTCTTCAAACGCAATCTGGACAATCGGGTGGATAACTATAAATTCACTCTGGGGGTTCCACCTGTGTCCCTCTTGGACAGGGGACTTAGGTACTGATCGTGGAAATAAGAGTAAAACTTGGCTAGGCTTGTATGGGTCCCAGGGCCATTAGCCTATGATCCTATGATCTTATGATGCTATGATCCTATGATTCTATGGGAAACAGGACCATGCTAAGAGTGGCCATACATGTTTACAACATATTTCCAAGAAATCATTGTACACCCCCTTTTTTTGTTCATTGAGGACTAATGTTATATATTAGGTCTGTTGTTTAAGGTGGATAAGATGAGTCTTCCAAATTAGCTGAGAAAATTAAGTAGACGTAGCATGTGGGAGTAATTAATAGCAAAGAAGATTTTGGAATGACATGTCAATACAGACAGGACACATTGTGCTGCATCTTTTGAACTGTCACTCAGTATACTGACCGGCTCGAGTGCAGACTGCCTGATACAAGACTGTGCTGGGATAACATTCCTATACATCTTTTGAGTTATCCACATTGCTGTCTGCACCTCACGTGTCAAATGAGATGAGACACTGCTGTGTACCTCTGTGTTGCTGTGTTATGGAATTTTGGCCACATCTGAACCTGCCTGTTCCAACCTGCCTGTTCCAATCAGGTATGCATTTATCATTAATAGGCAGTGTCTCACCATTTTGGGATGTTAGGTGCTCACCCTTTCCTACCACCGTGGCCCCAGTACTTTGGACATAACTCCACTCTCTGTGGCAGGTGCCTCACTAGCCATTGTTGTCACAGACAGTGGCACTGTGCCCCTGGACTGTGAATTGTGGCTACCTCTGTTGGTTTCTTAATTGGATGCTGCAATGGTACCATCACCAGCCATACAACCAGCCACAGACAGTCTGTATCACACATATTACTCCTACCCTTGATACCACTGAATGAAAAACATCCAGAGTCAGCTTGTGCTGTAGATTGTGTCATCTCAATCTGCTGTACCTTGTGCTAGCCCAGTTCATCACATCTGTGGGGTGTCAAGTGACACTGGTCTCTGGTCCTGTTGTTCTTCCTTCATACCACTGAGGTCCTGTAGTAAGGACTCTCTTACCTGAGGCTGTAATAGTTAGTCAGCCACCTCTTCCTCCTAAGAGATACGGGTTATGCTGTCTGTGGACTTGCAACAGGATCTCATTCTCTGCAGGGTTGAAACTTTCTAGCCTCCACCAGCCAGACTGCACTCTAGACCTGCTAAATCCTGTATAAACATAGGGAGTATAACAATACATATTTATTGTGATTATGAAGGGTATAATGTGTATAGATAGCGTGAGTATACCAGCTTAATAGAGACACTTATTAAAAATATGTAGGCCCTAGCAGCTCTGGTATGCTAAAACATTCTGTTTTCTGAGAGGGGCTAGCATTTGAAATGGTCTGCTGACATGGGATAGGAAGGGAATTTTAGGACAGGTTGCTGACTGACCAGAACACTGCTAAAGGCACTATAACTTATAGCAGGTAGGTAAGGTTGAATGTATATAAAACTGAACTACCTCCAGAAAGTTAGCAGGTCATGTCACATTTAATAAATTTAGTTCACACGTAATTCCTTTGTGTCTAGTAATATTTTGTCCAGTTGAGACAAATGCTTTAATAACCTAGTTTTAATATTCTACATGGTGCTGCTTACATTTCCTTGGAAAATATGCCTGATTTCATATATCCTGCAAGAGCTATCTTTCTCATGATGTGTCTGTCTTTAAACTATGGCTAATGAATAAGACAAATAGCTATTATAGTGGAACTGGGATCTTTAGAAAAGGGTAGGGGCAAACTACATAGGAAAAAAATGGGAACTGTGGGATCAATACATGCAAAGGAGGAACGAGGTTTAAAAGAAGGCAAGATTTGAATGAGCTGCATAATCATTGACTAACAGTGGATATGTTAAAAGTGATGTATAATGTTTACAGCTAAGGTTGTGTCGCACAATTTGGAATGTATAATGTTTGCAACTGAGATTGTGTCGCTATGGTTTATTGGTATTTATATAAATGTAACATGGCCTATGTTATACATGTTAATTTAACAAAGATGTTTCTTGTTTTAAAAAAAGGCAAATAGCTTGTCCTATCAGGCTTCTATCAACTACAAATCCTTGTAAGCATGAATTAATACGTAGCCAGATTTGTCTCCTGTGCAGTATCTGTGGGAACAGCTTGTTCATACATGTGTCCATTATAAGTGTTATCCTTCTCTGTATATATCAGACAAGATCAAATCCAGTTGTGTAGGGTAAGTAAAATAAACCATAGTGGGGCCATGCTAATACATTTGGCTAACCTGAATATTGTTCTATCAGATCTTTGAAATACAACTGTTATCAAAATGAAAAATAGTCCTTTTCAGCCCAATCCAATTATGTCTGCATCATAAAAAGTAGCTTTCCCAAGTACAGGTTCATTGGGAAGTACAAAGCATTAAAACTGCAGACATTACAAGCCTAGCATATTAGTCATTACTCAACAGTTCCTACCAGCCTCAAGGATGGTAACACAAGATGGACTGGAGGAGAAAGTGAGGCTGCCCATCTAGTTTTCTAGGGTTTACCTTGAAGGTGGTAAGGATGCCTCTCTACTTGACACGTAGTGGAAGTTTGTTCCAGAAATGGGAGATGCAATGGAATATGAATGTATCATACCAGCATGTCTTATTATCTGCTGATGAAGGTTTAGTTCTTTAACCAGATATTTAAGGAGCCATTTGTTGGTAAACGAAAAGAGGTCAAGGAGGGATGCATCTGTCATGGTTCAAAGAGCCAGACACATGATTACCAGGAAACAGTCTATAATAGACCAAGTAGACAGAGAAAGGCATCAGGGCCTTGAGCCTGTAGATTTTTTTAATTATGAATCTGAAATCTCTTAAGTTGAGTGATATGTTATGAAAAACAGATGCCAAAAAAGGTATTAAATTAAGCAATGGGGTCTGATGAGAGATGAGTAGAGTGTGATTAAGACGTCTATGGATCTAAAAGCAATAATTTTATAAATAGATTAGCCAGATAGAAGGCTTTCTGAACTACAGAGAAATGATGAACAGATGAAAAGGGGTTATCAAGAAGACTGCCTAGGTCCCTTACACCAATATCTGACTGTAGGGTAGTGTTACCTATATGGTATGATATGGAAATGTCTTGTTTATCAAAATGAACCACATAACATTTTTTATGAGAATGGACAGTGAAAAAAATGTTCAAAGTTCAGATAAATGAAGTTTAAGACATTACACACCATAGCTGTACATATGACCCTAGTGAAACTAAAGGGTCTGTAGCCACCAGAGTATGTGGCTGGGGCATTCATAGGTTCATAGGTAAGTACTAGGCTATCTGCCCAAGGGTATTTAGAAGCCTAGCCAGAATGTGTTGGCTTTCACCACCCCTTTAGATTAGTTCCCCATGCATCTGTCCAGCAGAGCCATTAGTTCCCTGCACCACTGTCCAGCAGAGCCACTGCAGTGATCCCCGGGTAAATTTTCTGTTTCCCATCCACCCGTCAAGGTTTCTCTTGAAGAGTGTTAGTGAGGGGCTCTGCCTGATGTATATTGGAATCCTGTTCCAAAGCATGGGGAGTCTCTGGGACAGGAATCTATCTCTCCAGCATGTCCTATTTATCGTTGTGGTGAGGTGTATATCTCTAGATCGTGTGGCTCTCTGGGATTTGTTTTTTTTTAGGTGGAGCATGTCCATCAATTCTGGGTTGGACATGGCCTTGTATGTCAGGCAGAGATCACCTCTGAGTAAGCGGTATACAACCGAGTACAGCTGGAGTTTCTTGAGTCGGGCTGCATAGGGCATCTGTTTGAGGCCAGTAATCCTCTTGGTGAGGTACTTTTGTGGTCTTTCCAGCTGTTGCAGGTGTCTTGTAAGGTACATCCCAAATGGGGCATTGTATTCTATGATGGGTCTAATGAGTAATGAGTAGAGAGGCACAATAACCTCTTTTGTTCTAGATGCAAACCCTTTTTTGATTAGGTAGGCCACATAGAAGGATTTTCTAACCACCTTGGCAATATGATTATCAAAGGAGAGATTAATATCTACTTGGGTCCCCAGATCCTTTATTACATTTTCTGTATATAGGGGACTACCATCTATGTGGTAGTTCGTAGCTACTTTATTTTTTCCAAAGGGGATGACTATGCACTTTTTGGCATTTAGCTTGAGGCCATGATTTTGACACCAGGTATCTGTCTCAGTGAGACCCTTCTGGAGGGTGTCTGTATTAGCTGGAGAATCAGTTATGGCCCCTAGTTTGCAGCCATCTGTGAACTTGGGTAGCCATAGTTCTCCTATGCTTGCCTGTACCTCTGAGAAGTATATACTGAACAGGAGGGGTCCTAGGATTGAGCCCTGGGTGACGCCACTTGTAACCGGTTTAGAGTCGGATGTAGAGTCTGCAACTCTCACCATGTGGGTTCTATCCATGAGCAAGCTGGCAACCCATCTCATGATGTAGGGGTTTATGTTCAAGTTGGTGAGCTTGTCTATAATACTAGAATGTGGAATGGTGCCAAAAGCCTTTGCGAGGTCTAGGTAGGCTGTGTGGCCCTCCTTTCCCTCGTCTAATGCCTTGGTAACTGTATCAAAAAAGTCCAACAGGTATAGGAGGCATGATCTGCTCTTAACAAAGCCATATTGGGGAGGGTCCAAGGTTTGGAGGCTCCCAATGTCTCTGTTAATGAGCTCCATGATGATGCGCTCCATAGACTTGCAGACCAGGCTAGTCAGGCTTATAGGGCGATAGTTCCCGGGGTCCGTTGTGGCTCCACCTTTGTGGAGTGGGATAACTGTTGCTGTGCACCACTCTCTGGGAGTGTAGCCTGTAGAGAGGCTGAGTTTGAACAGTGTGTTTAGGTGAGGGGTTAGTTCATTTTGGAGCTCTTGTAAGACACAGCCTGGGAAACCGTCCGGTCCCATTGAAGCTGTGTTTTTGGCTTTGGATAGGACTGTTTTAACCTGTGTGTCGGTGATTGACGAGGCCCTACATTCTTCTGGTATGGTTATGGGCCCTTTAGGGGGTGGGAGGGGGTGAAGTTTGCACTAAACCTGTCTGCCAGAATGTTAGCAATATCAGTCGGTTGAGTGTATTTTGTGTAATACTGCACTAACTCAGAGCAGATCTGAGAGTTTCCACTTAAGCTCTTGACATAGCCAACACACTTAGCTCAGTTTATCTGTGTACATGCCAACACACTTAGCCCAGTCTATCTGTGTACATGCCAACACACTTAGTTCAGTCTATCTGTGTACACATCAATACACGTAGCCCAGTCTATCTGTGTACATGCCAACACACTTAGCCTGGTCTGTCTGTGCAAATGCCAACAACAGCCCGGTCTATCTGTGCACATGCCAACACACGTAGCTCAGTTTATCTGTGTACATACCAACACACGTAGCCCAGTCTCTCTAACATTCAATTAAAACCCCATCTACAATCTTAAAAAATATTTTCCTTTTGCTTGACCTGACACATCTCTATAGAAAAGCATTTCTTCACTGAAGTCTGCCACACAAATAAACCTCACAAACAGGCTAAATGGCTTTTCAAAGTGATATCATATGACTCATCCAGCTTTGATTCTATTAGATGCATTTCAACATCACATAAACATTTCATCTATCTGTCTCTGTGAAGTATTGTTTTATGACAAAACTCTTTTAAGCCTTCCGGGAGTGTTAGTGTCATTGGTGACCTCACACATATCAGCTACAGCTAGCAAATGTATGAAAGCTTTCTTGGTTCACTATTCTTAGTACCAGAAAATAGGATTCTTTCAATGCACATTCAGAGACAGTTATAACTTTATTAAAGAATGCTTTCTGCTTCTTTCCTGCACAGATTTTCTTTACAAGAAATCAACATGCTTATCAGCCAAAGGTGGTTGTTTGGTATGCAAATGGGGGTGCAGTTTGGAGGATTTCATAGAGTCATTTGCTAGAACCTCAGTACAGTTTGAGCTCTGTGACTTTAAAGTTTCATTGTGCCTGCAGATTCAAAAACAAACTTTTGAGTAGTACTCATCTTATGCTCTGACTACAATAGTCTGCCTCACCAGACTTTTGGTCATGGTTGGAACTTTGACTTCTTCTGAAGAGAAAAATATCTTTCTTTCTATTTTACTTCAAAGCAGGTCTCCATTACTGGTATTTCCTTTTGAAGTACTGTGTCTATGCTAAGATGACATGTTCAAGGAAATTGTTTAATGATGCCTTGCCACGTATCATACCTCTGTATTACTGAACTTTTTATGCATTCATTTTGAAATACTTCTTTGCCATCATGGTTAGCCTTGCAAAGCTCCTTGCAACCCCCTCCTTTTTTCAAGCCTTAAAACAGCTAACATGAAGACATTATTAATAAATATTTATTTTATTATTTTATTTTATTTTACATTTGTTAACCAGGATAGTCCGACTGGATACGTGTCCATTTTCAGCGGAGGCCCGGGGAGAAAAGCCCCAAATCACAGATACAAGCAATAACAGTAATAAGCATAGCAGATTATAAGAAGAACAGCAATTATAGAGGTGATACATTATTCAAGAGTCTGTTAACTAAGACAGAGTGGGAATTACATTCACATAGGAGAAAAAACATAAGAATTTAACAGTTTTTCATTAATTATGGCACTAGGGTAAAACAGTAGATACATAAAGCAGCCCTATGGAATGTACATTTTGCAATATAGCATTTTTCTATATAGTTAAATATTATAGCAATAAACCATGCCTGGGTGTGGGTAATCCTGGATTTACCCACAGTTGGTGTGGTTTGGTCACGAGGGCGAAGCCCAAGTGGCCAAACAAAGCCAACCATGGGTAAATCCAGCACTACCCACACCCAGAAGTGGGTTATTGCTATTATACAATGACATTATTTAAGAAAAAAATAATTACTTTTCTTAAATAATGGCATTGTATAATGCCTCCTTGCTGCCATTCCGCAGCTGTCTGGTATTCTGCGGCAGTTCTGATGTACTGCGCATGCATATGCCTACGCAGTACATCCAAGCTGTGGGCAAAAGCAATGGAGAAGGCAAGATCTCCGTTGCTTTTTACAAATTGTCTCGCTATGTTAAAGGAGTTTAACATAGCGAGACAGTGTGAAGTAACAGAGATCTTGTGTTCTCCATTGCTGTAAAAAAAGAGTTATAGTGATGGAAAAAGTCCGGCGACCGAACCTTTTTCCATTACTATAACTCTGATTTACAACGTGCATGCTGACCAATCAGCATGCACGTTTTTGAATATTAATGGGGGGGTTGTTGTATAATATGTAGTATTCTACAGATAATGGCACAACTAGTCATTAGTTAAGAGAGTATAATTGACAGAGTGTCCATGGAGATTAATCTGGGTTAGTGCAGGGGCACAGCCAGTGTTTTTTAAAATATTGTTTAAGGCCTTTTTTAAAGAGATTGAGAGAGGGTTCAAGCGTAAGGTTGGCGGGGAGTTAGTTCCAGGTTTTGCCAATGAAGTTGGTAAATAGTGAGTCTCCAGCCCAATAACTAGCTCTTTGAGTCTGGACCATTAGTTTGTTAGCTGAGCGGAGTGGCCTGGCGTGACAGTACCGTTTTATAATGTCTCTAAGAGCAGGTGTTTTTTCTGGGTGTATGAGAATTTTGTGCGCAACTATGAGCTGGTTGAACCGAAGTAGGTTAGGCAACTCTAACCACCCTAGGAGCTCAAGGTTTTGGCAATGATGGGTCCTGTATGTAGAGTTGGTAGCAAATCTAGCTATCTGGTTATAACTACAGGTGAGTTTATTCATTTCAGTCTTATTCAAGTTGGAGAGTATAGGGGAAGCATATAGCAGGCTAGGGAGTAGATGAGAGTGGGCAATAGTAGTATGGTCTAGTGGGGTTAGAAAAGGTTTATTTCTGTATAGTGAGCCGAGCTTTTGTTTAACAGCTTTGATGGTTTTATTTACATGCAAGTCAAATTTGAGATTGTTGTCAACTATAACCCCTAATAGCTTAGTGCTGATAGAGGTGCCATTGTTGGATGCTATGGAGAAAGAAAGAGAAGTAAATAGACTGGTAGGGTGAAAAGTAGTAACTTAGTTTTGTTAGGGTTTAAGGGCAAGCATTTATTAGCTAACCAGGTTTCAACTGTATTAAATGTAGTTTGGTTAGGCTTTGAAGGTCTGATGGGGAGGAGGCAGAACAGATAAGAGTGGAGTCATCTGCGTATTGGCTGCAGGTGGCTTCTGGGATGGCTGCATGAAGGTTATTAATGAAAATGGAAAAAAGCAGACCTTGACTTAATTTCTCATATTTTGTTACACAGCATCATGCAGATATATATATAACTTTACATCCTACATACAGTTAAGTCAATGTTTTCTACTTTAATAGAACAGAATGTGAAAATGGAAGTAAAGCTTCTGTTTATATTTTCTGATTTAACCATAGGTATCATTTCCCAGTATATTACATACGTTCACTATGAATAACCACATCTTGTTTATATTATTTGACAATATTCCTAAGGTCACAAAATAAAATATATATATATTTGGTAGGGAAGCATGCCCCTGTACTTCCTGATGTGGAGCAAGCCTCTACACCTGCAAACTACATATGTAGAAATAACAAAATGCAATAAAACCACATAAAGACGTTATCAGTCATTATCGGTCATGCATTCACCAATTAAAGTCCCAGTAGTATTAATAGGGAAAACTGAAAGGGAGGTAAGCAAAATGGAAAGTCTGGCTGTGATTACGAAACAAACTAGCCTTCCTAATAGGATGAATATTATGGTTACTGTGTTTAAATTTAGCAGGTTTTGAATATGCATAGATTTAAGTCCTGAATAAAGCTATGAAAGGGGGAATATATTCCACTTTGTATTACAGAAAAAGAATTATTATTGGCATGCCTATGGAGGGACAAATTTGTCTCCCAGAGGTTACCACACCTTTGGAACAGACTCCCACTTCATGTCAAACAGAGCATCTTATTGGCCCTCTTCAAACGCAATCTGGACAATTGGGTGGATAACTACAAATTCACCCTGGGGGTTCCACCTGTGTCCCTCTTGGACAGGAGACTTAGCTACTGATCGTGGAAATAAGAGTAAAACTTGGCTAGGCTTGTAAGGGCCCTAGTGCCATTAGCCTATGATCCTATGATCTTATGATGCTATGATCCTATGATCCTATAGAAAACAGGACCATGCTAAGAGTGGCCATACATGTTTACAACATATTTCCAAGAAATCATTGTACACCACCTTTTTTTTGTTCAGTGAGGACTAAAGTTATATATTAGGTCTGTTGTTTAAGGTGGATAAGCTGAGTCTTCCAAATTAGTTGAGAAAATTAAGTATACATGTAGCATGTGGGAGTAATTAATAGCAAAGAAGATTTTGGAATGACATGTCAATACAGACAGGACACATTGTGCTGCATCTTTTGAAATGCCACTCAGTATACTGACCGGCTCGAGTGCAGACTGCCTGATACAAGACTGTGCTGGGATAACATTCCTATACATCTTTTGAGTTATCCACATTGCTGTCTGCACCTCATGTGTCAAATGAGATGAGACACTGCTGTGTACCTCTGTGTTGCTGTGTTATGGAATTTTGGCCACATCTGAACCTGCCTGTTTCAACCTGCCTGTTCCAATCAGGTATGCATTTATCATTAATAGGCAGTGTCTCACCATTTCGGGATGTTAGGTGCTCACCCTTTCCTACCACTGTGGCCCCAGTACTTTGGACATAACTCCACTCTCTGTGGCAGGTGCCTCACTAGCCATTGTTGTCACAGACAGTGGCATTGTGCCCCTGGACTGTGAATTGTGGCTACCTCTGTTGGTTTCTTAATTGGACACTGCAATGGCACCGTCACCAGCCATACAACCAGCCACAGACAGTCTGTATCACACATATTACTCCTACCCTTGATACCATTGAATGAAAAACATCTATGAAACCAAGATAAATCCAGCAACATATGTAAATACGGTATCTATGTAGCATGCAGGACAAGAGTTTTCATATAGCAAATGTAGTTTTATACATGTTTATCTTTAGTAATGGTAGGGCATCCTTGTATCCCTTTGGAGCCTATAAAAAGAAATGTGCATCATGCCAGCTGGATTACCCTACAGTTACTATGTGCATGAACAGTATAGCAAAACCTCTAATAGGTAATACTATCCTAGTGTATCATCCAGATGAACAATGGAGGTGGAGCTTGGGCATGCAAGCACCAACATCAGGGCCTTCGACAGAAATGATGTGTGGTATGTCAACACCAATCAGGGATACAAGGAATTATTCAGTCTTGGTGAGTTGTGCCAACATTAAAGAGCCAGCCTGTGCTGTAGATCATGCCATTTCAATCTGCTGTACCTTGTGCTAGCCCAGTTCATCACATCTGTGGGGTGTCAAGTGACACTGGTCTCTGGTCCTGTTGTTCTTCCTTCATACCACTGAGGTCCTGTAGTAAGGACTCTCTTACCTGAGGCTGTAATAGTTAGTCAGCCACCTCTTCCTCCTAAGAGATACAGGTTATGCTGTCTGTGGATTTGCAACAGGATCTCATTCTCTGCAGGGGTGAAACTTTCTAGCCTCCACCAGCCAGACTGCACTCCTGACCTGCTGAATCCTGTATAAACATAGGGAATATAACAATACATATTTATTGTGATTATGAAGGGTATAATGTGTATAGACAGTGTGAGTATACCAGCTTCATAGAGGCACTTATTAAAAATATGTAGGCCCTAGCAGCTCTGGTATGCTAAAACATTCTGTTTTCTGAGAGGGGCTAGCATTTGAAATCGTCTGATGAAATGGGATAGGAAGGGAATTTTAGGACAGGTTGCTGACTGACCAGAACACTGCTAAAGGCACTATAACTTATAGCAGGTAGGTAAGGTTGAATGTATATAAAACTGAACTACCTCCAGAAAGTTAGCAGCTCGTGTCACATTTAATAAATTTAGTTCACACGTAATTCCTTTGTGTCTAGTAATATTTTGTCCAGCTGAGACAAATGCTTTAATAACCTAGTTTTAATATTCTACATGGTGCTGCTTACATTTCCTTGGAAAATATGCCTGCTTTCATATGTCCTGCAAGAGCTATCTTTCTCATGATGTGTCTGTCTTTAAACTATGGCTAATGAATAAGACAAATAGCTATTATAGTGGAACTGGGATCTTTAGAAAAGGGTAGGGGCAAACTACATAGGAAAAAAATGGGAACTGTGGGATCAATACATGCAAAGGATGAACGAGGTTTAAAAGAAGGCAAGATTTGAATGATCTGCATAATCATTGACTAACAGTGGATATGTTAAAAGTGATGTATAATGTTTACAGCTATGGTTGTGTCACACAATTTGGAATGTATAATGTTTGCGACTGAGATTGTGTCGCTATGGTTTATTGGTATTTATATAAATGTAACATGGCCTATGTTATACATGTTAATTTAATAAAGATGTTTCTTGTTTTAAAAAAAGGCAAATAGCTAGTCCTATCAGGCTTCTATCAACTACGATTCCTTGTAAGCATGAATTAATACGTAGCCAGATTTGTCTCCTGTGCAGTATCTGTGGGAACAGCTTGTTCATACATGTGTCCATTATAAATGGTATCCTTCTCTGTATATATCAGACAAGATCAAATCCAGTTGTTTAGGGTAAGTAAAATAAACCATAGTGGGGCCATGCTAATACATTTGGCAAACCTGAATATTGTTCTATCAGATCTTTGAAATACAACTGTTATCAAAATGAAAAATAGTCCTTTTCAGCCAAATCCAATTATGTCTGCATCATAAAAAGTAGCTTTCCCAAGCACAGGTTCACTGGGAAGTACAAAGCATTAAAACTGCAGACATTACAAGCCTAGCATATTAGTCATTACTCAACAGTTCCTACCAGCCTCAAGGAGGGTAACACAAGATAGACTGGAGGAGAAAGTGAGGCTGCCCATCTAGTTTTCTAGGGTTTACCTTGAAGGTGGTAAGGATGCCTCTCTACTTGACACATAGTGGAAGTTTGTTCCAGAAATGGGGGATGCAATGCAATCTGAACGTATCATACCAGCATGTCTTATTATCTGCTGATGAAGGTTTAGTTCTTTAACCAAATATTTAAGGAGCCATTTGTTAGTAAACGAAAAGAGGTCAAGGAGGGATGCATCTGTCATGGTTCAAAGGGCCAGATGCATGATTACCTTGAAACAGTCTATAATAGACCAAGTAGAAGATAAAGGCATCAGGGCCTTGAGCCTGTAGATTTTTTTAATTATGAATCTGAAATCTCTTAAGTTGAGTGATATGTTATGAAAAACAGATGACAAAAAGGGTATTAAATTAAGTAATGGGGTCTGATGAGAGATGAGTAGAGTGTGATTAAGACATCTATGGATCTAAAAGCAATAACTTTGGAAATAGATTAGCCAGATAGAAGGCTTTCTGAACTACAGAGAAATGATGATCAGATGAAAAGGAGTTATCAAGAAGACTGCCTAGGTCCCTTACACCAATATCTGACTGTAGGGTAGTGTTACCTATATGGTATGATATGGAAATGTCTTGTTTATCAAAATGAACTACATAACATTTTTTTATGAGGATGGACAGTGAAAAAATTTTCAAAGTTCAGATAAATGAAGTTTAAGATATTACATATCATAGCTGTACATATGACCCTAGTGAAACCAGAGTATGTGACTGGGACATTCATAGGTTCATAGGTAAGTACTAGGCTATCTGCCCAAGGGCATTTATAAGCCTAGCCAGAATGTGTTGGCTTTCGCCACCCCCTTAGATTAATTCCCTGTGCATCTGTCCAGCAGAGCCATTAGTTCCCTGCGCCACTGTCCAGCAGAGTCACTGCAGTGATCCCCAGGTAAATTTTCTGTTTCCCATCCACCCGTCAAGGTTTCTCTTGAAGAGTGTTAGTGAGGGGCTCTGCCTGATGTATATTGGAATCCTGTTCCAAAGTATGGGGAGTCTCTGGAACAGGAATCTATCCCTCCAGCATGTCCTATTTATCATTGTGGTGAGGTTTATATCTCTAGAGCGTGTGGCTCTCTGGGATTTGTTTTTTTTTTTTAGGTGGAGCATGTCCATCAATTCTGGGTTGGACATGGCCTTGTATGTCAGGCAGAGATCACCTCTGAGTAAGCGGTATGCAACCGAGTACAGCTGGAGTTTCTTGAGTCGGGCTGCATAGGGCATCTGTTTGAGGCCAGTAATCCTCTTGGTGAGGTACTTTTGTGGTCTTTCCAGCTGTTGCAGGTGTCTTGTAAGGTACATCCCAAATGGGGCATTGTATTTTATGATGGGTCTAATGAGTAATGAGTAGAGAGGCACAATAACCTCTTTTGTTCTAGATGTTAACCCTTTTGTGATTAGGTGGGCCACATAGAAGGATTTTCTTACCACCTTGGCAATATGATTATCAGAGGAGAGATTACTATCTACTTGGGTCCCCAGATCCCTTATTACATTTTCTGTATATAGGGGACTACCACCTATGTGGTAGTTCATGGCTACTTTATTTTTTCCAAAGGGGATGACTATGCACTTTTTGGCATTTATCTTGAGGCCATGATTTTGACATCAGGTATCTCTCTCAGTGAGACCCTTCTGGAGGGTGTCTGTATCAGCTGGAGAATCAGTTATGGCCCATAGTTTGCAGTCCTCTGTGAACTTGGGCAGCCGTAGTCCTCCTATGCTTGCCTGTACCTCTGGAGGGGTCCTAGGACTGACCCTGGGGGACGCCACTTGTAACCGGTTTAGAGTCGGATGTAGAGCCTGCAACTCTCACCATGTGGGTTCTAGCCATGAGTCAGCTGGCAACCCATCTCGTGATGTAGAGGTTTATGTTCAAGTTGGTGAGCTTGTCTATAATACTAGAATGGGGAATGGTGCCAAAAGCCTTTGCGAGGTCTAGGTAGGCTGTGTGGACCTCCTTTCCCTCATCTAATGCCTTGGTAACTGTCTCAAAGAAGGTCACAAGGTTTAGGAGGCATGATCTACCCTTAACAAAGCCATATTGGGTAGGGTCCAAGGTTTGGAGGTTCCCAATGTCTCTGTTAATGAGTTCCATCATGATGTGCTCCATAGCCTTGCAGACCAGGCTGGTCAGGCTTATAGGGCGATAGTTCCTGGGGTCTGTTGTGGCTCCACCTTTGTGGAGTGGGATAACTGTTGCTGTGCGCCACTCTGTAGGTACATAGCCTATAGATAGGCTGAGTTTGAACAGTGTGTTTAGGTGAGGGGTTAGTTCATTTTGGAGCTCTTGTAAGACACAGCCTGGGACACTGTTCAGTCCCATTGAAGCTGTGTTTTTGGCTTTGGATAGGACTGTTTTAACCTGTGTGTCGGTGATTGACAAGGCCATACATTCTTCTGGTATGGTTACGGGCTCTTTAGGGGGTGAGAGGGGGTGAAGTTTGCACTAAACCTGTCTGCCAGAATGTTAGCAATATCAGTCGGTTCAGTGTATTTTGTGTCATTCTGCACTAACTCAGAGCAGATCTGAGACTTTCCACTTAGGTTCTTGACATAGCCAACACACTTAGCTCAGTCCATCTGTGTACATGCCAACACACTTAGCCCAGTCTATCTGTGTACATGCCAACACACTTAGCTCAATCTATCTGTGTACATGTCAACACACTTAGCCTGGTCTTTCTGTGCAAATGCCAACAACACTTAGCCCGGTCTGTCTGTGCACATGCCAACACACGTAGCCCAGTTTATCTGTATACATGCCAACACACGTAGCCCAGTCTCTCTGACTTTCAATTAAAACCCCATCTATAACCTTAAAAAATATTTTCCTTTTGCTTGACCTGACACGTCTCTATAGAAAAGCATTTCTTCACTGAAGTCTGCCTCACAAATAAACCTCACAAACAGGCTAAATGGCTTTTCAAAGTGATATCATATGACTCATTCACCTTTGATTCTATTAGATGCATTTCAACATCACATAACCATTTCATCTATCCGTCTCTGTGAAGCATTGTTTTATGACAGAACTCTTTTAAGCCTTCCGGGACCGTTAGTGTCATTGGTGACCTCACACATATCAGCTACAGCTAGCAAATGTATGAAAGCTTTCTTGGTTCACTATTCTTAGTACCAGAAAATAGGATTCTTTCAATGCACATTCAGAGACAGTTATAACTTTATTAAAGAATGCTTTCTGCTTCTTTCCTGCACAGATTTTCTTTACAAGAAACATGCTTATCAGCCAAAGGTGGCTGTTTGGTATGCAAATGGTGGTGCAATTTGGAGGATTTCATAGAGTCATTTGCTAGAACCTCAGTAAATTTGAGCTCTGTGACTTTAAAGTTTCATTGTGCCTGCAGATTCAAAAACAAACTTTTGAGTAGTACTCATCTTATGCTCTGACTACAATATTCTGCCTCACCAGACTTTTGGTCATGGTTGGAACTTTGACTTCTTCTGAAGAGAAAACTATCTTTCTTTCTATTTTACTTCAAAGCAGGTCTCCATTGCTGGTATTTCCTTTTGAAGTACTGTGTCTATGCTAAGATGACATGTTCAAGAAAATTGTTTAATGATGCCTTGCCACGTATCATACCTCTGTATTACTGAACTTTTTATGCATTCATTTTGAAATACTTCTTTGCCATCAGGGTTAGCCTTCCAAAGCTCCCCTCCTTTTCTCAAGCCTGCAAACAGCTAACATGAAGACATTATTAATAAATATTTATTTTATTATTTTATTTTATTTTACATTTGTTAACTGGGATAGTCCGACTAGATACGTGTCCATTTTCAGCGGTGGCCCGGGGAGAAAAACCCCAAATCACAGATACAAGCAATAACTGTAATAAGCATAGCAGATTATAAGAAGAACAGCAATTACAGAGGTGATACATTATTCAAGAGTCTGTTAACTAAAACAGAGTGGGAATTACATTCACATAGGAGAAAAAACATAAGAATTTAACAGTTTTTCATTAATTATGACACTAGGGTAAAACAGTAGATACATAAAGCAGCCCTATGGAATGTACATTTTGCAATATAGTATTTTTCTATATAGTTAAATATTATGTAGTATTCTACAGATATTGGCACAAACAGGCATTAGTTAAGAGAGTATAATTCACAGGGTGTCTATGGAGATTAATCTGGGTTAGTGCAGGGGCAGAGCCAGTGTTTTTTAAAATATTGTTTAAGGCCTTTTATAAAGAGATTGAGAGAGGGTTCAAGAGTAAGGTTGGTGGGGAGCAAGTTCCAGGTTGTGCCAACAAAGTTGGTAAATAGTGAGTCTCCAGCCCAATTACTAGCTCTTTGAGTCTGGACCATTAGTTTGTTAGCTGAGCAGAATGGCCTGGGGTGACAGTACGGTTTTATAATGTCTCTAAGAGCAGGTGTTTTTTCTGGGCGTGTGAGAATTTTGTGCGCAACTATGAGCTGGTTGAACCGAAGTAGGTTAGGGAACTCTAACCACCCTAGGAGCTTGAGGTTTTGGCAATGATGGGTCCTGTATGTAGAGTTGGTAGCAAATCTAGCTATCTGGTTATAACTACAGGTGAGTTTATTCATTTCAGTCATTCAAGTTGGAGAGTATAGGGGAAGCATATAGCAGGCTAGGGAGTAGATGAGTGCAGGCTATAGTGGTATGGGCTAGTGGGGTTAGAAAAGGTTTATTTCTGTATAGTCAGCCGAGCTTTTGGTTAACAGCTTTGATGGTTTTATTTACATGCAAGTCAAATTTGAGATTGTTGTCAACTATAACCTCTAATAGCTTAGTGCTGATGTCTGGGAGAATAGAGGTGCCATTGTTGGATGCTATGGAGAAAGAAAGAGAAGTAAATAGACTGGTAGGGTGAAAAGTAGTAATTTAGTTTTGTTAGGGTTTAAGGGCAAGCATTTATTAGCTAACCAGGTTTCAACTGTATTAAATGTAGTTTGGCTTAGGCTTTGACGGTCTGATGGGGAGGAGGCAGAACAGATAAGAGTGGAGTCATCTGCGTATTGGATGCAGGTGGCTTCTGGGATGGCTGCATGAAGGTTATTAATGAAAATGGAAAAAAGCAGACCTTGACTTAATTTCTCATATTTTGTTACACAGCATCATGCAGATATATATATATATATATAGCTTTACATCCTACATACAGTTAAGTCAATGTTTTCTACTTTAATAGAACAGAATGTGAAAATGGAAGTAAAGCTTCTGTTTATATTTTCTGATTTAACCATAGGCATCATTTCCCAGTATATTACATACATTCACTATGAATAACCACATCTTGTTTATATTATTTGACCTCAAAACATTTAAAATCCTAGGATGTTGATAGTCAAAATAGCAATATTCCTAAGGTCACAAAATAAAATATATATATATTTGGTAGGGAAGCGTGCCCCTGTACTTCCTGATGTGGAGCAAGCCTCTACACCTGCAAACTACATATGTAGAAATAATATATCTAGATTATAACACAAAATGCAATAAAACCACATAAAGACGTTATCAGTCATTATCGGTCATGCATTCACCAAGTAAAGTCCCAGTAGTATTAATAGGGAAAACTGAAAGGGAGGTAAGCAAAATGGAAAGTCTGGCTGTGATTAAGAAACAAACTAGCCTTCCTAACTGGATGAATATTATGGTTACTGTGTTTAAATTTAGCAGGTTTTGAATATGCATAGATTTAAGTCCTGAATAAAGCTATGAAAAGGGGAATATATTTCACTTTGCACTACAGAAAAAAAAATTGTTATTGGCATGCCAATTGTAAGGTATTTCTATGGAGGGACAAATGTATCTCCCAGAGGTTACCACACCTTTGGAACAGACTCCCACGTCATGTCAAACAGAGCTTCTCATTGGCCCTCTTCAAACGCAATCTGGACAATCGGGTGGATAACTACAAATTCACCATGGGGGTTCCACCTGTGTCCCTCTTGGACAGGGGACTTAGGTACTGATCGTAGAAATAAGAGTAAAACTTGGCTAGGCTTGTAAGTGCCCTGGGGCCATTAGCCTATGATCTTATGATCTTATGATGCTATGATTCTATGATCCTATAGAAAACAGGACCATGCTAAGAGTGGCCATACATGTTTACAACATATTTCAATGAAATCATTGTACACCACCTATTTTTGTTCGGTGAGGGCTAAAGTTATATATTAGGTCTGTTGTTTAAGGTGGATAAGCTGAGTGTTCCAAATTAGTTGAGAAAATTAAGTAGACATGTAGCATGTGGGAGTAATTAATAGCAAAGAAGATTTTGGAATGACATGTCAATACAGACAGGACACATTGTGCTGCATCTTTTGAAATGCCACTCAGTATACTGACCGGCTCGAGTGCAGACTGCCTGATACAAGACTGTGCTGGGATAACATTCCTATACATCTTTTGAGTTATCCACATTGCTGTCTGTACCTCATGTGTGAAATGAGATGAGACACTGCTGTGTACCTCTGTGTTGCTGTGTTATGGAATTTTGGCCACATCTGAACCTGCCTGTTCCAATCAGGTATGCATTTATCATTAATAGGCAGTGTCTCACCATTTCGGGATGTTAGGTGCTCACCCTTTCCTACCACTGTGGCCCCAGTACTTCGGATATAACTCCACTTTCTGTGGCAGGTGCCTCACTAGCCATTGTTGTCACAGACAGTGGCACTGTGCCCCTGGACTGTGAATTCTGGCTACCTCTGCTGGTTTCTTAATTGGACACTGCAATGGCACCATCACCAGCCATACAACCAGCCACAGGCAGTCTGTATCACACATATTACTCCTACCCTTGATACCACTGAATGAAAAACATCTATGAAGCCAAGATAAATCCAGCAACATAAGTTACTACGGTATCTATGTGGCATGCAGGACAAGAGTTTTCATACAGCAAATGTAGTTTTATACATGTTTATCTTTAGTAATGGTAGGACATCCTTGTATCCCTTTGGAGCCTATAAAAAGAAATGTGCATCATGACAGCTGGATTACCCTACAATTACTATGTGCATGAACAGTATAGCAAAACTTCTAATAGGTAATACTATCCTAGTGTCTCATCCAGATGAACAAGGGAGGTGGAGCTTGGGCATGCCAGCAGCAACATCAGGGCCTTCGACAGAAATGATGTGTGGTACGTCAACACCAATCAGGGATACAAGGAATTATTCAGTCTTGGTGAGTTGCGCCAACATTAAAGAGCCAGCTTGTTCTGTAGATCGTGCCATCCCAATCTGCTGTACCTTGTGCTAGCCCAGTTCATCACATCTGTGGGGTGTCAAGTGACACTGGTCTCTGGTCCTGTTGTTCTTCCTTCATACCACTGAGGTCCTGTAGTAAGGACTCTCTTACCTGAGGCTGTAATAGTTAGTCAGCCACCTCTTCCTCCTAAGAGATACAGGTTATGCTGTCTGTGGACTTGCAACAGGATCTCATTCTCTGCAGGGTTGAAACTTTCTAGCCTACATCACCAGACTGCACTCCTGACCTGCTGAATCCTGTATAAACATAGGGAATATAACAATACATATTTATTGTGATTATGAAGGGTATAATGTGTATAGATGGCATGATTATACCAGCTTCATAGAGACACTTATTAAAAATATGTAGGCCCTAGCAGCTCTGGTATGCTAAAACATTCTGTTTTCTGAGAGGGGCTAGCATTTGAAATGGGATAGGAAGGGAATTTTAGGACAGGTTGCTGACTGACCAGAACACTGCTAAAGGCACTATAACTTATAGCAGGTAGGTAAGGTTGAATGTATATAAAACTGAACTACCTCCAGAAAGTTAGCAGCTCGTGTCACATTTAATAAATTTAGTTCGCACGTAATTCCTTTGTGTCTAGTAATATTTTGTCCAGTTGAGACAGATGCTTTAATAATCTAGTTTTAATATTCTACATGGTGCTGCTTACATTTCCTTGGAAAATATGCCTGCTTTCATATGTCCTGCAAGAGCTATCTTTCTTATGATGTGTCTGTCTTTAAACTATGGCTAATGAATAAGACAAATAGCTATTATAGTGGAACTGGGATCTTTAGAAAAGGGTAGAGGCAAACTACATAGGAAAAAAATGGGAACTGTGGGATCAATACATGCAAAGGAGGAACGAGGTTTAAAAGAAGGCAAGATTTGAATGAGCTGCATAATCATTGACTAACAGTGGATATGTTAAAAGTGATGTATAATGTTTACAGCTACGGTTGTGTCACACAATTTGGAATGTATAATGTTTGCAACTGAGACTGTGTCGCTGTGGTTTATTGGTATTTATATAAATGTAACATGGCCTATGTTATACATGTTAATTTAATAAAGATGTTTCTTGTTTGAAAAAAAGGCAAATAGCTAGTCCTATCAGGCTTCTATCAACTACGAATCCTTGTAAGCATGAATTAATACGTAGCCAGATTTGTCTCCTGTGCAGTATAGGTTCATAGGTTCATAGGTTTATACTAGGCTATCTGCCCTAAGGCATTTATAAGCCTAGCCCAAATTATTGTGGCTTACGCCACCCCTTATATGAAAAAATACTGTGCCCATTAGTTTGTTGTGCCTCTGTCCAGCAGTGACCCAGAGATGATTCCCGGGGTAAACCTACGATCTCCCATCCACAGGTCTAGATTTCTCTTGAACAGAGTCAGCGAGGTGCTCTGCCTCACATGGACCGGGATTTTATTCCACAGCATAGGGAGTCTCTGAGTGATAAATCTATCCCTCCAGCACGCCCTATTTATATCCGTGCTAAGGTTTAAGTCGCTTGCTCTAGTGGTTTTGGTGGATTTGGTTTTTTGAGGTGGAGCATGTCCATTAATTCCGGGTTGGACATGGCCTTGTATGTCAGGCACATGTCACCTCTGAGCAGACGGTATGCGACTGAATAGAGCTGGAGTTTCTTCAATCTGGCAGCATATGACAGATTTTGGAGTCCCTTTATCCTTTTGGTGAGGAACTTTTGGGGTCTCTCCAATTGCTGCAGATGTCGGGTGAGATACATCCCGAATGGGGCATTGTACTCGATCATTGGTCTGATAAGTGAAGAGTACAGGGGAACAATGACCTCACTAGATCTGGATGTGAATCCCTTCATGATCAGGTGGGCAATGTAGAAGGTCTTTCTAACCACTTTAGCAATGTGAGTGTCAAAAGAAAGGCCACTGTCAACCTGGGTCCCCAGGTCCCTGATAACCTCTTCTGTGCTTAGTGGATTTCCACCTATATGGTAGCTTGGGGTTACCTTGTTTTTCCCGAAGGGTATGACTATACATTTTTTGGCGTTTAACTTCAGGCCATGGCTCTGGCACCAGCTATCTGTTTCCGTGAGTCCCTTCTGAAGGATATCCGTGTCCGATGCACTTTCCACTATGGCCCAGTTTGCAGTCATCTGCAAACTTTGTCAGCCAAAGTCCTCCCATGTTGGCCTGTACTTCTGAGAAGTAGATGCCAAACAATAGGGGCCAAGGACCGAGCCCTGTGGGACACCACTTGTGACCGGCTTGGAGTCTGACACAGCGCCAGCAACTCTAACCCTGTGGGTTCTGTCCTTAAGCCAGTTTGCAACCCATCTTGTGACATATGGGTTTACATTTAAGCTGGTAAGTTTTTCTACAATACCCGAGTGGGGTATTGTGTCGAAAGCCTTTGCAAGGTCAAGGTAGGCTGTATGGACTGCCTTTCCCTCATCAATGGCCTTGGTGACTATTTCGAAGAAGTCGACCAAGTTCAAAAGGCATGATCTTCCCTTGACAAAGCCAAACTGGGTCGGGTCCAATGTCTGCAAGTCCCCTATATCTTTGTTTATGAGCTCCATTATGATCCTCTCCATAGCTTTGCAGACTAGACTTGTTAAAATTATGGGGCGGTAATTACCAGGGTCCGTAGAGGCGCCACCTTTGTGGAGTGGGACCACAGTTGCCGTACGCCACTCCTTGGGCACGTATCCTGTGGTAAGGCTGAGATTAAACAGCTGCCTTATGTGCGGGTTTAATTCCTCATTTAGCTCGTGTAGCACACAGCCGGGGACACCATCCGGTCCCATTGATGCTGTGTTTTTAGCTTTAGAGAGAGCAGCTTTCACCTGCGCATTTGAGATGTCCGGGAGGCTACACTCGGCTGGGATAGTTATCTCTCCTTTAGGGGAGAGGGGTGAAGTTTGCACTGAACCTGTCTGCCAGTATGTTGGCAATGTCTGTGGGTTCAGTGATTTTGTATCATTTTGGACTAATTCTGAGCATATCTGTGAGTTTCCACCCAGGTTCCTAACATAGCTGAAAAAGGCCTTATGATTGTCCTTTGAATCCATGGCAATTTTTCTCTCAAAATTGGCCTTAGTTGATTTTATGAGTGCTCGTATTTTTTACTAATAATGATCAGGGTGACTTCCTTTATGGATTTTGTTCTATCATGTAATAGCTTTCTCCTCTTATTGTAAAGTTTGTTAATGGCTGGGGTCCACCAGACTGGACGCTTGCCCTTTGTGGAAAGAGTCTTGGTTTTATTTGGGATTGCCTGATCCATGCAGTCCTGGAGGTGTTCATAGAAGGCATTTGTAAGGGCTTCCGAGCTTGGGTTGTGGTTTCCTCTGACTCAGGGGCCTTGAAGGATACCACACCAGTCTTGAGTAGTGTGAAGTTTGCTTTAGAGAAGTTCTTCACTATGGTCTTTTTGTTTGGGGTGGGGCGGGATGTGGATTTCCAGTGAGATTAGTTTATGATCAGATCTCACCAATGAGGGATATACTTCGGTGTGGAGCATTTTGTCCCCATGTTTGTGACAATGAGATCTAGTATATTTTCTCCTCTCGTGGGAACAGTAACTAGCTGTTCCATGGCATTTGAATTTATGAACTCCAGGAACCGTTGGGCTAGAAAGTTAGGGCTTGAGTAATGTTCCCAGTCTATATTCGGTAGTTGAAGTCACCCAATATGATGGTGTTTGGAGATACATTTATACCCTCCAGTGTCTTCAGGAAGGCTGTGTGGGGTTCCTGAGTTTGAGAGGGTGGCCTGTAGCATGCTACAATTTGTAGAGCAGTTTTGCCTATGGTTAGTTGCACCTGGATGGTTTCAAGCTTCATGCGTTGCCACCAACCTGGAGGTGTGAGTATCCTTTATGAATATGGATACACCCCCTCCTTTTGTGGAGTGGTCCGGTTTTTGGGGCCGGAACGCATGATATGAGGTAAAACCTAATAGTGCCGGGGTGCTCTCAGGAGCCTTGAACCAGGTTTCAGTTACAGCACAGACATCGATGTTCTCCATACTGAGAAGGGCCTCGAGTGCGTGCATTTTGAGATTTAGACTTCTGGCATTGAGCAGCATTACCCTCAATTTCTTCCCATTTTGTTTTCTAGGGTGGTAGGTTTAGAATTTGAGCCTTGCCTAAAAAGGCACTATGGGGTGGCAAGAGCCTTAGCCAATATCCGAATCCCAGGGTGACAGGTGCAAGCCGTCCCTTGCGAAGCAGCGTGGCTTGTCAAGCATGTCATCCCAGGCAGACAGACACTGGATCCCCTTTGAATGACACCAGACATTAAGCCAATTGTTAAAGCTGATCATCTTGTCTCTATATTGTGGCATCATTCTTGGTGAAGGAAGGATACTGCTCAGGGTTAGGGTCATACCTGCCTGGGCTACATAATCAGAGAGCTCCTCTATGTCTCTTTTCATGTAGTCCAGGAGGTACGTCTCAGGTCGCTCACACCAGCATGGACAATGACTGTGTCATATTTGTACTTGCCATGGAGTGACCAGTGCTTGTGTTATGTGGCGGATTCTAGCCCGATAGGCAGCTTACTGTGACCCTCTCCTTGTTCAGCCTGGTGAGTGGGACGTCAGTGTGTCTGACTATGGAGTCACCTATGACAAGTATGTTTGGTGTTGTATTTGGCCTTAAGGGCTGTGACTGCTTTGCACACTGCTTTTGTGTTTATGTGTTGCTTGTGGGGTGTCTTGAGGTAGCAGTTGTTTGGGTGTCTGCTTTGGAGGCCTCTGCTGTTTAGGTAAATTTTTACTCAGAGCCTCTGAGTATGTCTTTGTGTGTTTATGTGTTTGATTCAGTGGAGTGGTAGCATTATGTGAGGCTGGTTTTGTGGTGTGTGTAGTTGCCTTCTCCTCCTGTCTCTGTGGGAAAAGCTTGTTCATACATGTGTCCATTATAAATGTTATCCTTCTCTGTATATATCAGACAAGATCAAATCCAGTCCTGTAGGGTAAGTAAAATAAACCATAGTGGAACCATGCTAATACATTTGGCAAACCTGAATATTGTTCTATTAGATCTTCGAAATACAACTGTTATCAAAATGAAAAATAGTCCTTTTCAGCCCAATCCAATTATGTCTGCATCATAAAAAGAAGCTTTCCCAAGTACAGGTTCATTGGCAAGTACAAAGCATTAAAACTGCAGACATTACAAGCCTAGCATATTAGTCATTACTCAACAGTTCCTACCAGCCTCAAGGAGGGTAACACAAGATGGACTGGAGGAGAAAGTGAGGCTGCCCATCTAGTTTTCCAGGGTTTACCTTGAAGGTGGTAAGGATGCCTCTCTACTTGACACGTAACGGAAGTTTGTTCCAGAAATGGGGGATGCAATGGAATATGAACATATCATACCAGCATGTCTTATTATCTGCTGATGAAGGTTTAGTTCTTTAACCAGATATTTAAGGAGCCATTTGTTGGTAAACGAAAAGAAGTCAAGGAGGGATGCATCTGAAACAGTCTATAATAGACCAAGTAGACAGGGAAAGACATCAGGGCTTTGAGCCTGTACATTTTTTTAATTATGAATCTGAAATCTCTTAATATGTTATGAAAAACAGATGCCAAAAAGGATATTAAATTAAGTAATGGGGTCTGATGAGAGATGAGTAGAGTGTGATTAAGACATCTATGGATCTAAAAGTGAAAACTTTCGAAATAGATTAGCCAGATAGAAGGCTTCCTGAACTACAGAGAAATGATGATCAGATGAAAAGGAGCTATCAAGAAGACTGCCTAGGTCCCTTACACCAATATCAGACTGTAGGGTAGTGCTGCCTATATGATATAATATGGAAATATCTTGTTTATCAAAATGAACCTCATAACATTTTTTTATGAAGATGGACAGTGAAAAAAATTTCAAAGTTCAGATAAATGAAGTTTAAGATATTACATACCATAGCTGTGCATATGACCCTAGTGAAACTAAAGGGTCTGTAGCCACCAGAGTATGTGGCTGGGACATTCATAGGTTCATAGGTAAGTACTAGGCTATCTGCCCAAGGGCATTTATAAGCCTAGCCAGAATGTGTTGGCTTTCGCCACCCCCTTAGATTAGTTCCCTGTGCCTCTGTCCAGTAGAGAAATTAGTTCCCTATGCCACTGTCCAGCAGAGCCACTGCAGTAATCCCCGGGTAAATTTTCTGTTTCCCCTCCACCCATCAAGGTCTCTCTCGAAGAGTGTTAGTGAGGGGCTCTGCCTGATGTATATTGGAATCCTGTTCCAAAGTATGGGGAGTCTCTGGGACAGGAATCTATCCCTCCAGCATGTCCTATTTATTGCTGTGGAGAGGTTTATATCTCTTGAGCGTGTGGCTCTCTGGGATTTGTTTTTTTTAGGCGGAGCATGTCCATCAATTCTGGGTTGGACATGGCCTTGTATGTCAGGCAGAGATCACCTCTGAGTATGCGGTATGCAACCGAGTACAGCTGGAGTTTCTTGAGTCAGGCTGCAAAGGGCATCTGTTTGAGGCCAGTAATCCTCTTGGTGAGGTACTTTTGTGCTCTTTCCAGCTGTTGCAGGTGTCTTGTAAGTTACATCCCAAATGGGGCATTGCATTCTATGATGGGTCTAATAGGTTCATAGGTTCATACTAGGCTATCTGCCCTAGGGCATTTACAAGCCTAGCCAGAGTGTGTTTGGCTTTCGCCGCCCATTTTAAAATGAATTTTGCTATGCCCTTTTTCGAGGTTAGTATACTGTGCCTCTGTCTAACAGTGACACAGAAGTGATACCAGGAGTAAATCTGTGATCCCCCATCCACTCATCAAGATTCCTCTTGAAGAGAGTCAATGAAGGACTCTGCCTGACCTGGACTGGGATTTTATTCCAAAGTGAAGGGAGCCTCTGGGTTATGAATCTGTCCCTCCAGCATGTCCTATTTATTTCAGTGCTGAGGTTCAAGTCTCTTGAGCGTGTAGCTCGATGGGATTTGGATTTTCTGAGGTGCAGCATGTTCATTAATTCCGGGTTGGACATGGCTTTATACGTCAGGCACAGATCGCCTCTGAGCAGGTGGTATGCCACTGAGTAGAGCTGGAGTTTCTTTAACCGGGCAGCATATGGCATCTGTTTGAGCCCTTTAATCCTCTTGGTGAGGTACTTTTGGGGTCTTTCCAGTTGCTGCAGGTGTCTGGTAAGGTACATCCCAAAAGGGGCATTGTACTCAATTATGGGTGTGATGAGGGATGAGTAAAAAGGCACGATGACCTCCCCTGATCTAGATGTGAATCCCTTCATGATTAGATGGGCTATATAAAATGTTTTTCTAGCCACTCTGGCCACGTGGTTGTCGAATGAGAGATTGCTATCAACTTGGGTCCCCAGGTCCCTAATTACTTCTTCCGTACTTAATGGATTACCATCTATGTGGTAATTTGTGGGCACTTTGTTTTTTCTGTTTCTATGAGGCCCTTTTGTAGGATGCTTGTGTCGGCTGGAGAGTCGTTTATGGCACCCAGTTTGCAGTCATCTGCGAACTTGGTCAGCCGCAGTCCTTCCATGTTGGCCTGTACCTCCGAGGAATATATACTGAACAAGAGAGGTCCCAGAACGGAGCCTTGTGGGATGCCACTTGTAACTGGTTTGGAGTCTGACATGCCTCCAGCAATTCTAACCATGTGGGTTCTGTCCTTGAGCCAGTTTGCAACCCATCTAGTGACATAGGGGTTTATATTTAAGTTGGTGAGCTTATCTATAATGCCCGAGTGGGGTATTGTATCGAAGGTTTTTGCGAGGTCCAGGTAGGCTGTGTGGACCACCTTCCCCTCGTCAATGGCCTTGGTGACTGTTTCAAAGAAATCGACCAGGTTTAAGAGGCAGGATCTGCCCTTAACAAAGCTGAAATGGGTAAGATTCAGTGTCTGTAGGTCCCCAATATCTTTATTTATGAGGTCCATGATGATCCTTTCCATAGCTTTGCAGACCAAGCTAGTCAGGCTTACGGGGCAATAGTTTCCAGGATCCGTTGAGGCACCACCTTTGTGGAGAGGGACCACTGTTGCTGTATGCCACTCTTTGGGTACATATCCTGTAGTAAGGCTGAGATTGAACAGTAGTTTTATGTTTGGGTTTAGTTCTTCTTGGAGTTCATGTAGGACGCAGCCCGGGACACCGTCTGGTCCCACTGATGCTGTGTTTTTTGCTTTGGAGAGGGTGGCTCTTACCTGAGCATTTGAGATGTCAGGGGGGCAGCACTCTGCTGGGATAGATATCTGCCCTTTTGGTGGGGAAGGGGGGGGAGAAGTTTGCGCTGAACCTGTCAGCTAGGATGTTGGCAATGCCTGTGGGTTCGGTGTATTTTTTGTCATTTTGGACCAATTCCGAGAATATCTGGGAATTCCCACCCAGGTTCCTAACATAACTAAAGAAAGCCTTGTGATTATCCTTAGTGTCCTGTGCAATTTTTCTCTCGAAGCTGGCCTTAGACGATTTTATGAGTGCCCATAGTTTTTTGCTAATACTGATCAGAGATGCCTTCCCTTTTTAGGATTTTGCTCTATCATGTAGTAGCTTCCTCCTTCTATTGTATAGTTTGTTTATGGCTGGGGTCCACCAGACAGGACGTCTGCCTTTGGAGGATTGGGTCTTGGTTTTGTTTGGGATTCCATGATCCATGCATTCCTAAAGGTGTTCATAGAATGCGTTTATAAAGGATTCTGCAGTCTGGGCCATATTTTCCACAGGCCCGGGGGCTTTGAAGGATTCCACCTCGTTTTTGGGGAGTGTGAAATTTGCTTTAGAGAAGTTTTCACTGTGGTTTTCTGGGCAGGGGGTGGGGTCGGGATGTGAATATCCAGTGAGATTAGTTTATGGTCTGATCTTACCAGTGAGGGATACACTTCTGGTCTGGAGCATAGAGTCCCCATGTTGGTGATGATCAGGTCCAGTATGTTTTCCCCTCTTGTGGGAGTGGTAGCAAGTTGTTCCATAGCATTTGAGTTTATAAATTCTAGGAACCTTTGAGCTAGGGTGTTGGAGCTAGAGTAATGCTCCCAGTCTATGTTTGGGTAGTTGAAGTCACCCAATATAATGGTGTTTGGAGAGACCTTCATATTTTCCAGTGTTCTCAGGAAGGCCGAGTGGGGTTTCTGGGTTTGGGAGGGTGGTCTGTAGCAGGCTATAAACTGAAAGGCAGTTTTACCCACTGTTAGTTGCACATGGATAGTCTCTGATGCTTCGTGCTGTGCCACCAACCTGGAGGTGTGGGTATCTTTGACGAATATTGATACTCCCCCTCCTTTTGTGGTTCGGTCCAAGTTTTGTGGCCGAAAAACATGGTATGAGGTATAACTTGGTAGTGCTGGGGTGCTCTCAGGAGCCTTGAACCAGGTTTCTGTTACTGCACAGATATCGATGTTCTCCATGCTAAGGAGAGTTTCGAGTGCGTGCATCTTGAGGTTTAGACTTCTGACATTGAGTAGCATTACTCTTAGTTTCTTATCCCTTGTGATACCTATGGACGTGGGTTTGTCTTTTGAGCCTTGCCTAAAAAAGGCACTATGGGGGTGGCAACAGCCTTTGCTAATATCCGAAAGCCCAGGGGTGACAGGTGCAAGCCGTCCCTAGTGAAGCATCGTGGCTTGTTGAGCATGTCATCCCAGGCTGACAGGCATTGGATCCCCTTTGAATGACACCAATACTTATGCCAGTTGTTGAAATTGATCATCTTGTCTTCATATTGTGGCATCATTCTTGGTGAGGGTAAGATGCTGCTCAAGGTCAGGGTCATGCTAGCCTGGGCTACATGCTCAGAGAGCTCCTTTATGTCTCTTTTCATGTAGTCCAGGGAGGTACGTCTCAGGTCATTCACACCAGCATGGACAATGACTGAGTCATATTTGTACTTGTTCTGGAGTTACCTGAGTGCTTGTGTTATGTGGCAGATCCTAGCATCCGACAGGCAGCTCACCGTGACCTTCTCCTTGTTCAGCCTGGTGAGCGGGACATCAGTGTGCCTGATGATAGAGTCATCTATTAAAAGTGTATCAGGTGTGTTGTTTACCCTTAAAGGCTGTGACTGTTCGACACACTGGCTTTGTGAGCTATGTGTTGCATGTGTTTTGTTTTGGGGTAGCGGTTGCTTGGGTGTCTGCTTTGGAGGTCTCTGCTGCTTAGGATGATTTTTATTTAGAGCCTCCGAGTATGTTTTTGTGTGTTTATGTGTTTGGTTTGCTGTCGTGGTAGGTCTATGTGAGACTGGAATTGTAGTGAGTGTGGTTTCCTTCTCCTCCTGACTGGTTACACCAGTACTGAGTTGAGAGAGCTTAGCATCCAGTTTGGCTATATGGCTGCATCTCTCACATGTGTTGGAATTTTTTGGGAGGAGGAGAGGGTTGTCTTTGTACATGAGGCAGTTGTAACATTGCCTCAAGATTCCCAGATTCACCAGCTGGACCGGAGAGGAGATTGACAACTGACCTTTGGACATGCTAGAATAGTACTGGGAATTCCTTTATAATTGAAAAAAAGGGCCAATGGGGAACAAGGTACTCAAGGGGAGTTTGTGAGGGTGGAGTGCTTTTAATTTTTTAGTGCTGACTTATATAATTGCTTTAGTGAGCAAGTGCCAGGTAACTTAAATGCAATGTGTTACAAGTAACTTAAATACAAAAACGACAAACAGTAACTTTCTTTCAAGTGAAACAAGGAAATAAGTACAGTAAGCAATGCAGATATCACTAGGGGTCCACAGAAGCGCTGAAAAGCCACGTTTTAGGTGGAATTAGAGTTTCAGGGAAATAACAAGCAAACAAACAACAAGCATAAAAACAAAGCTAGATTCAGCAGGCCTGGATCTCGTCTATGCTACAGCAAACAAGGTGTACAGATTTCAGTAAGAAACAGTTCAAATATGCAGGCACTATAAGCCTTTAACCAGAAATTCCCAGCTCAGAAGGGCAGAGTCCAGCCTCTCCTCCCACAAGAGTGCAGACCACGAACCTTCTTAACGTAAAATAACTGGCCTGAAGCCCAAGTGCTTAAACCAGAACTAATACACTTTTAGAATAACAGACACGGAGCCCTCAATCAGCAGTTCCCAACTTAGAAGGATGTAATCTACCTGTCCTGCCACCACAGTGCAGGCCACAAACCTTTCTAATGTAAAACAACTGGTCTGAAGCCCAAGTGCTTAATCCAAAAGACTTAAAATGATAGCTACACTTTAATCAAGTTACTACCAAGCAGTAATAAATACAATTGAATACTTTAAAGAATGCCTGGATTAGTGCTCAAGTTATACAAACAAAGCTAGATTCAGCAGGCCTGAATCTAGTCTATGCTACAGCAAACAAGGTGTACCAATTACAGTAAGAAGCAGTTCAAATATGCATGCACTATAAGCCTTTAACCAGAAATTCCCAGCTCAGAAGGGCAGAGTCCAGCCTCTCCTCCCACAAGAGTGCAGACCACGAACCTTCTTAACAGACAAGAGCACTCAAATGGGCAAGGAGCAATGGTTGCAAAGGAAGATACATGATAGGTTCATAGGTTCATAGGTGTTTACTAGGCTAATGACCATAAGGGCCTTTTTAAGCCTAGCCATGCATCCCAAATCTCTTACGAGTTCTGATACCCTTGATAAGTGTAAGTATGGGTCTGGGAGATAAACCATTTACAGGTTAACTGTTTGCATCAGAGACATAGGTACCAAACCAAGGATGAATTTCTGGTTTCCCATCCAATTGTCCAAGTTGCACTTGAATTGGATTAGGGAGGAACTCTGCTTCACATAGATGTGTCTTATGCTAATACTGTGATCGCTGGGTAATGTTTGACTGTAGATAAACATAGGGGAAAGACCACCTGTAACAATTTTTGTAAATACGTGTATAGAAGAAGAAGAAGAGCTATGTATTTGCTCATGTATGACAGCGGCTGAAGCATGGATGGCACTATAACTTTTAGAGTGAGACATCTGATCTAGGAAGGGGAAGAGTCAGGGTTAATTTTCCATGACTTAAGAATTTATCAGCTAATATGGGAAACACTGCATTAATTACACTAACTTAGAGGAATGTAGTGCAAAAGCCTCAGTGGTCGATCCCCCTCCCCGGCTCCAGTATTAGCATAATGAAGACTCTGCATTAAATAAGCAAACAGAAGATGTAAAGTGAGCTAGTGCATGTGCTAACTGTCAGGAATTAACATAAATGGGTGATTAAAGCAAGCCACTGTATTGCTGCCTAAATGGGTAAACTCCTAGTCTAAGCTGAACGCAAAAGGTAAGTAACGAGGGGGTTTTGAGGGCTTGAGTTATAACAATTCTGATCTTCCTTCTACCAAAGAAAGTGGAATGCATTAAGTGGGGGACAAGCCAGATAATGGGCCAAAAACTGGCCCCTTCGCCCATGAGGTATCACAGTGGAAAAGATTATGGCAGGGTAGCATAAAGAACCATTGAGTTATTTTGATTCTATAAATGGAAAGTGTGAGAATTGTAAACACTGAAAAAGGAAATGGGGGGACTGAAAATCAAATTTGTTATTTGAATGTCAAGAGAGAGAAATACTAATGACTTAGGTTAGCTGGGGGTGGAGGATCGAACGAGAGAGGTGACATTTGAAAAAGTACTGAAGTGAGTAATCAACATGGAATTTATTGTTCCAGTAAGAAGGTGGGTAGAATGTGCAAAGAGAAGGAAAGTGGTGGCAGCAAATGGGTATGGAACTATAAGGCAGATTGAAACCTGACTTGGTCAGGAGAGTAGTTAGAGACTGAACAGATGTACATAACTAGGTGCATTTACCAAGACAATCCTGCTTGGCATGGAGCTCAGCTAAAAGAAAGAATTGCTGGAGCACCTGTGATAGCAAGCAGATTCACTGCATTATATGAGCAAAAGCTCAAGTTTGACAAATGTACATTTGTATATAGTTTTTATAGTTTATTGCTTCAGGTTTGGGTGAAATAGAACAAAGATTATTAGTGATAAATTAGACAGGGACTCAGAACTCTACAATAGTACATACAAATATATACTAAGGGATACAAAATCACTAGAGATGATAGCAGATAATAGAAGGGTTGATGAAAAGTCAGATGCAGAAAAGGCAAATAATCACTACTACATGGATAAAAATACATTAATGTTGTATAAAAGATGGGGATAAGAATATTGCCTTGGAATGTAAATGGGTTGGTAAATGACTGAAAAGAAGAACTATATTGGTATATTTGGAGAAAGGTATGAGCAGCATTGCACTGCTACAAGAAACACATCCTTACAAAAAAGGAAATGAGAAGATGATAAAAGAAAGTGGGAGAGTACGCTAGTATGTGGGAGTAGAAAGAGAAAGGAAAAGGAGAGGGCTTATTTTGGTGAAGAACAATTTGAGTATCAGAACACAGGAGGAAAAAAAGGGGCCGACTAGGAAGATTTATCCTGATTAGAGGAAACTGTCAGGGAATGGTAATAATGTTAACCACCAAAAGTGAGTTTACAGGAGATAAAACAAGTAATGAGTGATGTATAGCTTTCCAGAAAGAAACTTTAATGTAGGGGTTTGGAGATTGGAGTCTGGTAACAAATAAAAGAGATGTGACAGGAGGAATAAAAGGGGGTTGCAGAATCAAGAATGATTCCTTGGGAAATACATGTATATACTTAGTCTAAAGGGTATAATAGAGGAGTAGGAGTATAAGGAAAATATACATTTTATTCTGGAAGCAACAACACACTATAAATTATATATTTCAAAAGAATATGGTTATCTAATAAGGGATGTTGAGACTCAGCCAATCACATTGTCAGATCATTCAGCCTTACATGTAGAGCTTAAAACACAAAAGGAAACATAATATGAGAAACATTGGCACTTTCTTAGTTATTAGTGAAGCCAGCCCAAAAAACCCCATACCCTTGACTAATTTGCCAAGCCACTTGATAACATTTGTGCTGCAGCCACTTGGTCTAAACCTCATACTTTTATCACTCATTACAAAGTTGATAAGGCCTCGAGGGACAGGGCTTCCTTTGGGTCTACGGTCCTGAAGAATGTACTCCCGTGAGCCACCCGAGATAATAAAAAATGTTTCATCTATAAATATAAAATCAGAAAAGGTAGATAAGGAATAGGATAACTGCAAAGCAAGGATAAAATATAAAACTAGGGCAAAGATGATGAGATATGGGAGGTGGGTTATGATAAATACCTAAAGGTGATTAAAAATATAAAGGATTAGCAACATTTGCAAAATGATATATGGAAGGGGAGGAAAGGAAAGGAATTTTCATGAGCAACTTGATGCAGCTAAAAAGACGGGCTTGACTATTTAAGCAATTTCAGTGAATCTAGGAGTAGAGCAGTAAAACTATTCATTTATTTATTTATTGATAACAACCCCAAAATAACTAAATTGTTGGTGATAAAGTTGAAGAGGCAGAAGGTAGAAATAATGATAATTAAGATTAAGGATTAAAATACAGGAGTAGTGGAGAATGATCCAGGGAAAATTGTAGAACTAATGCAGACTTATTACACAAAATTGTTTACACAAGACAGGGAAGAAGAAACTAGAGATAGAGAAACAGGATACTTATGAAATTTAGAATTACCTAAAAGTAAAGAGATGAATATGGCAGCTGAATGTGAATGATAGAACAGGAAATTAAGAAAGCTATTAAGAGTTAACTGACAGGAAAAACATTGGGAATAGATGGACTACCAATTTATTTGTACATGTTAATAGTAGAGGAAATAGTTAAAATGTTATCAAAAGTATTTAATAATAGCATGGGGGAATACCCATATCTTGGAATACAGCAGTAATGGTTGTATTCCCTAAAGAGGGGAAAACCCCAATGGACATTAAGTCTCACAGACCTATCTCAGTTTTGAATCATGACTACAAGGTTTTTACAACTACACGTTGTCAAAAGATTAGTAAGAGTTTGCTAAAACATAATCCTAGACCAATGTGGAGTTGTAGGCAATGGACAGATGTTCACGATTCAAAAAGATGTAGAAGTGAAGAAGAACGTGTTGACAATGATAAACTTGGATGCAGAAATAAGTATTTGGTAGAGACAGATGGGTCTTTCTGTAAAGAACTTTACAAGAGTCTGGGTTCCCACACTAATGGACCTCTTTAATTTTTTGAATTTACAATAGAGCACAGGCTAATTTGAAGTTTGAAAGGAGATTATCAAAATAAACATATATAACAAAGGGAATGTGGCAGGGGTGTACTCTTTCCCCATTGTTGTTTGCCTTATACTTAAATCTACCGGTAAGGGAAATAAAATCCACAACAGCGGGATACAAATGGGGAAATTTAATGGAGGCAATAACTCTGCTGACATCATATTGTATCTAAGCAGACCAGAAAGAAATTTGCAGATATTATTTGAAGAGTTGACAAACTACAGTCAGTGGGATATAAAATAAATGAAGATAAGACAAAGGAAAATGTTTTAAATTTTATACCCTCATATGATCTAGTACAATTTCCATTTCTTTGGGGGCATGGCAAAATATGATAGTTGAGAAATGGCTGAAACAAACCACACAAATGGTGGCCTAAGAGGAACAGAAAGAGATAATGCAAGCATACTTGAGAAAATTAGACAGTAGATAGTACTGATTATGGATTTGGACAGTAAGATACAAGTCATTAAAATGCTCTCTGTATCCTCAGTGATTTATGTGGGCCAGGCATACTGCTTTCAACACCTCAAAGAAAACATGAATGAAAATAAAAAGTAAAATATGAAGGAACGTATTATATAGGTAAAACAGAAATGGTGGCATGGGCACAGCTGGTTCTACCAATATAGAAGGGGGGATAGTTGGGATTACCAGACAAGGAAGAATATTACAAGGCAACACAGCTATGACTAATATACATAGCCCAGAAGATGAGCTTCATATCTAAATGGAAGACTATGTCAGTAGAACAGGAAGGAGTGAATAGAGATCTGAGAAGGAAAATATGGAAAACGATCGACAAGGACAATGGTAATTTATATGTTCAGAGAGGCATTAGAGATATACTGTTTGTCAACTTTTAAAACAAAAAATATGAAATCATGGGAAAATCGGATATTACCTATAGGAAGTAAGGGATGAGACCAATCTCACAAATAATGATGTTAAATAGAAAGAAAACTATATTTTGGGGAAGAACGGTATAGCTTAATTAGGATCTTTACTTGGGAGGAAGATGAAGAGGAATTTGAATTATAAGAGACAGGCAGATTAACTTATATGTGCTAATCTTGGCAGGAAAGGAAATCGCACAACCTGAAACTGAAGGGAAACCCACCACAGAAATTGCAAAGTATATAATGGAAGCTATTCAGAAAATACAGCGAGGTAAAAGTTAATTAGTACAACATACAAATCAAGATAAGAGCTCAGCTGTCAAATGATAGAAAAGCTCAGGCATGACTGGAGTCAAAAGGTAAATATGCAGATCACCAAAAAATGGATACAAATATATGCTGGACCTAAGTATGCCATGAAATCAAGGAGATTTAGAATATTTGAATGGAAGTGTCTCCACAGATATTTTACTACACCAGTGAAAATGCAACATGTTTTTCTCTCAATTGGATAGAATGTGCTGGAGATATGAAAGTCAGACAAGATTGGGAGCATGTTTTCTTTGAGTATTAAGATGTAAGACTTTCAAACAGGAATTATATGAAATAATAGCTAGGATAGCAGGAACTAAGGAAATTATGTTATTGAGCTGGACTAGTACATTGGGGTCCAAAGTCAGGTCTGCAGTAATAGTCTTGTTACTATTGGTAACCAAAAACAAAATATTACAAGGAAATGAAAATGGAAATAAATGGATCTACTAACAGGGCAAGATATCAGGAACTAAATGAATGAAATTAAAGACAGAGATGGAATTGGGTAAAGGAAGGGAAGATTTTTAACCAGTAAATGGACTAAATGGAAACTAGCCTCGATTCCAAGCGCTGAAAAAAGTGTTGAATAAAGGTTTGAGATGTAGTGAGAATGAAGTACCCCAGAAGAGTTTTCTTGAAATTGTGGGAACTACAAGGAATTTGTAGAGGTAGACTAAGTTTCTTGTGGAGCAGTTCTGAATTTTTCTGAATACATTTTTTTTTCAATGGTTAAATAATTTTGTTGATACACCAGTTTACTACACTTAATATATGATTTGAATGGACAGAAGTCAAGAAATATGCATATGAGCATTAGCAATCATCATCATCAGCCCCCCTTTTCCCATTTTTCTAAATGGGGTCAGGATATCCTGTTAACTGTTGCCAACTCTCTCGATTCAGTGCCACGCTACTGCCTTTTTCAAAACTCATGCCTGACTGTCGTAGATCTTCTTTCACACAATCCATCCACCTCTTTGCTGGACATCCTCGCTTCCTCTTACCGTCTTCCTGTCTGTCCCAAATCTTCCTCACCAGATTGTCTTCTGCTTTTCTACACATGTGCCCAAACCACCATAATCTGTTCTGTTTGATCTTTTCTGCAATTGGAACTAGTTTGACTTCTGCTCTTATGTCCTCATTTCTTCATCTGTCCCACAGTGTGCATCCTACCACCCGTCTCAGGCACTTCATTTCCATCACCTCTAGCTTCTCCAACTGTTCTGCCTTTATTGCCCAAGTTTCTGTAGCATACAGTAGTACTGGTCGCACCACTGTCTTGTACACCTTACGTTTCAGCTTCTTTGGCATTCTTCTGTCATAGACGACAACTGATACTCTATGCCAGTTGGCTGCAGCCCCTCTGATTCTAGCTTTGACCTCTTCATTCAGACTACCCTTCTCCTCAACTACCCCTCCCAGATACTTGAAGCTGTATACCTGTTCCACTATCTTCCCTTCTATCTCTATTCTCAGCTTCTTCTGATTTCCCCAATTTGCTCCCATTACCACCATCTTATCTGTGCTTAGTGTCATTCCACGTGCCTTCAGATTTTCATTCCATTCTCCTATCCTTTGCTGAAATTCTAGCTCAGAGTCTGCCTGTACTGCCACATTGTCTGCATACAGCAGCTTTGTTGATCCATCCTCCAACTTGTTTGGTAATGGAGTCCATCACCAGTATGAACAGCAGTGGGCTCAGCGCTGAACCCTGATGTACACCCACTCCCACTGGGAACCTCTCTGTGGGACCAAACACTGTTTGTACTTGAGTCATTGGTCCTTGTACATAGCCTGCACTAATTCTACCAATCTTTCTGGGACTTTAAACCACCAGAGTACTGCCCATATCAGCTTTCTTGGGACCTTGTCATATGCTTTCACCAAGTCTAGGAATGCCCAGTTGGGCTCTCTCCTCATCTCTAGCTTCTTCTCAAGTATATGTCTCAATGCAAACATCGGGTCAATTGTGCTGCATCCTGATCTGAATCCAAACTGCTCATCTCCCATCTTACATTCTACTACTCTGCGTATCCATTTATCAATCACCCTCTCCAGAACTTTCATGCAATGTGATAGGAGTTTGATGCCTCTGTACTGCCCACAGTTGTGGATGTCCCCTTTGTTCTTGTACACTGGCATGAGTATGCTTATTCTCCAGTCATCTGGGATACGCCTTTCTCTCCACACTGCTGTTAGTACCTTCAGGAGCCATTTCTCCCCTATCTCACCCAGCATCTTTATCATATCTGCTGTGACCTCATCTGAGCCTGCTGCTTTCCCTGACTTCATCTTCCTTAGTGCTGTTCTTACCTCTTCTAGGGTGGGCTTCTCTTCTTCTGTCATTATAGGCTATTTCTGGGGCAGTACAGCAGGAGCATTAGCAATGTGTTTGTTAAATTCAGACAGTTGAGTAACCATATGTAATCCCCTGTTTTCTGATGTGACCATCTGTTAGAAATAAAAGCTACTGACTGAAAATAGAATAGAGAGTACTGGCCAGCCACTGGGGATAGGAGTAAAAGTCCATAGTTCCATAGCTGTATACTAGGCTAATGACCACTGCAGCCTTTATAAGCCTAGCTTTTGAACCCAAATGTATCTCACAAGTTATTGTGCCTTAGAGGTTATATTCAGGGTAACAGTTAGTTAGGGTGTAATTTAATGGCCGCCTATGTCCATCAGAGACATAAGTGTCAGACCAAGGATGAATTTCTGATTTCCCATCCATTGGTCCAGGTTGCACTCCAATGGGGTTATTCCAGAGAATGAGGATTCTCTGAGATACATATCTGTCCCTTCAATATGTCCTATTTAAGTCACAAGCAAAGTGTAAATCCTTAGATCTAGTAGTTCTGGAGCTGTTCATTTTGCAGATATGTAAAAGGTCCATCAGAGTGGGATCCAAGGATGCCTTGTATGCCAGGCGTAAATCCCCTCTCAGCAGTCTGTAGAAAACAAGAGTATAGAGCTATGGCTTTGAGGTCATCTACATAGAAGATTGTGTTTACACCCTATATTCTTTTGTGAGGAACCTTAGTGGATATGAGTACCACAAAACTCATTACTGATCAGCAAAATTTCAGGGAACAAAGAAATCTAACTAAAAAAGCAATCCTACAGGACAAGAAAAACTTCTATATCCAACTCCAACAATCTTCCCTTCAACAACCACAGAAGTTCTGGACCTCTATTAACAGGCTTATATCCCCTGGTAAAGTAGACACACCAGCTCCACTTAGCACCAACTCTGATGACCCTACAAAAATAGCAAATGCCTTCAATACCTTCTTTACTACAGCAGTGCAAAACTTAGCTAATCAACAACATCCTGACACTGCCAATTTGACCACTACAAGCCCCACCCCCCCTCCTTTCCACCTAGAACCAATATCTACCGCCTTCATCCTCTCCTTACTTCAAAACTCAAACCTTCCACCCCTCAGCTGACAAATTACCGGGAATACCTACAACTAGGAGCCTCAGCCATTGCTTACCCAATCTCTATATTGATTAACAGAACAATCAAAGAATGCACTATTCCATCAATCTGGAAAATCTCACATATTATTCCCCTTCACAAAGGTGGTGATTCTACTGAATACTCAAACTACCGTCCCATAGCTCTTTTATCTCCACTTGCTAAAATAATGGAGAAATGCATCCATAAACAGTTAATTACCCACCTACTCCACCACAATCTCCTAGCATACTGTCAACATGGCTTTCGTCCTTACCACAGTACAACCACAGCCCTGCTTTCTTTTACCAACTGTATCAACACAAATAGAAACAATAACTCCCTGTCATCTGCACTCTTTGTAGATCTTTCTAAAGCCTTTGATATGGTCAACCATAAACTTCTTCTCCACCTTCTGAAGTCCCTATCTCTTGATAAATCTTCCCTGAGCTGGTTCACATCCTACCTGGATAATCGTAAACAAGCAGTTCTCTGGCAGAATCATCTTTCTGAACTCCTTCCTACTTCCTTAGGTGTCCCACAAGGCTCTATCTTAGGTCCACTTCTATTCTCCATTTTTATCAATGACCTTCACCTCTCTATCCCTTTCTACCTGCATTCAATATGCCGACTCCACAATTATTTGTTCTGCATCATCCCAAACTGAACTGCAGTCTTTCACACAAAAATCTTTCTCTACAATAGAAAAATGGTTCTCTAACCATTGTCTTCTCCTCAACCCAAAAAACAAATTATTGCTGTTCACACCCTCACACTCATCTCCCCTCTGCACTTTACTTTGGAATCTAACAATGGTACCATTATTTCTCCAGACACTACTACCAAACTCTTAGGAATCACAATAGATAATCAACTTAAATTTAACACTCACATAAACACCACAATAAAATCTACCAACAAAAAACTTGGATCCTTGTATAGAATTAAACAATTTCTAACACCTTTAGCCAGAACTACAATAGCAAGAACTCACTTAATCTCTACCCTATTATATGCCTCCCCCATCTATACTAACTTGTCCCAAAACAATCTTAACAGACTGGCTAGATCATATAATAACATTGCCAGATTTGCCACCAACACACCATATAGAACTCATCACTGTCTAAACCTAAAACAACTAGGCTGGCTTGAGTTACCTCACCTTCTACAATTCAACCAACTTATTATAGCCCATAAGGTCCTTTATCAACCAAACAACACCCCTATTCTCTACCCTCATAGCACCATATTGCAACCTGAAAAAGCTACGCTCAACAAACAAAATGATGATGCAAACTTCTTTTTCTAATAACTCAGCAGGAGACTCTCTATTTACTAACTTTGTTGGGAAAATATGGAACCTCCTACCAATTGACCTAACTGCTCTTACATCTCTCCCACTATTCAAAACTAACCTTAAACATTTCCTCTCCAACCACTGGTTATGTTCTTGTAATAACCCTGACTAATTGCTTTTCTATTGCTTTTTTTTTTTCCTCTGTACTACCCTGTCTCCTTCTAAATATCTCTTTTTATCTTGTCTCTTTGAACTTCTTCACTCACTGACCTTTCTACTCTAAACTGCCCTACCTAACCCATCTACCTACCAAGCCTATTATTATAATACTGTCCTATCCTGCACATCTCCTAACTAGCCTCTAAATAAATATCTTCTCTCTATTATAACGACTTACTTGTTTGGAAGATAGTGAAATCCCTTATATATAATGTACTAATCTTTTGTTTTTATTTATGCTTTTGTTTTTATAAATGTTTTGTTATACACTCACTTAATGTTGTTTCTATTTTACTTGTGATATTAAATATTGTGTAAACTTGGAGCTTTTCTCCTCGGGCCTCCACTGAAAATGGACATGTATCCAGTTGGACTAGCCCGGTTAACAAATGTAAAATAAATAAAAATAAATAAAATATTCCAGATGTTGCATGTGCCTGGGCAGGTACATACCAAAGGGGGTGTTATACTCAGTGATGGGTCTGAGGATGGCTCAGTACAGTGGCATAATGACTTCCCTGGACCTAGATATCAGGCCCTTAACTTATAAGTTGAGTGACATAAAATGATTTTCTTATAACCTTAGATGCATGTTCAAAAGCCAGATTACTGTCTATGAGTCCCCAAATCCCTGACTACTGTGTCTACTTTAATGGGTGTTTTCTCACTGGAGGAGTGTGCCAGGGTGGCCAGCTTTTCCAAAGGTAGCATTATGCATTTCTGGGCATTGAGTTTTAAGCCATGGTTTTGGCATTTGTTTGTGTTAGACTTTCCTGTAAGATGTAAACATCTTGGAGCTTTCCTATGATTGCTCCTAGCTTGCAATCATCTGCAAAGCTGGTAAGCCAGAGACCTTGACTTCCAAACCACATATGCCAAAGAGAATCAGACCCAACACAGAGCCCTGGGGGACTCCCCTTGAGTCTGGCCTCTTTGTGGAGGTGGTCTTTCCAATCCTAACTTCCTGTTTCCTGTCTATGAGACAGCTTGCTATCCAATGAGTTACATAGGGGTCCATGCCTAATTCTGTGAGCTTGTTTACAATGCCCAAGTGTGGTATTGTATCAAATGCCTTAGGTCAAGGTAGGTAGTATGCACTGATTTTCCCTCATCCTTTGCCATGATGACCTTCTCAAAAAGTGCACCAGGTTCAGTAGGCATGACCTGCCTTTGACAAAGCCAAACTGTGTTGGGTTCAGTGTCTGAAGTTTCCTATGCCATTGTTCATTATTTCCATGATAATTCAGTCCATGACTTTGCATATGAGTCTAGTCAGACTAATGGGTCTATAGGTCCCAGGAGCCATTGATGGTCCACCATTGTACAGAAGGAAGACCACTGCAGTTTTCAATTCATAAGGCATGAAGCCTATCTATGGTTGAATACTGACACCACTGCTCCTGACAGGTCATATTTCAGGCTATTTAGAAGTATCCCAGGATATTATTGGGCCCCACTGAAACTGTATCTCTGATCTTAGAGTGCATATCTAAGACCTGCTCCTTACTAATAGTTGGAAGGATTATGTTATTTCCTTGATAGTGAAACTAAGACAAACAAGTTAAAAACAAACATAGCAGCCAAAATGGATAAAAAAGCCTTACTTATTCACTAAGTGCTTTTCACTTACATAAAATAGCAAACTTCCTCAGACCATTTGTGAAAAAGAACTACCCCATTTATATAATTTAAACAAATGGCCCCCTCTTTTCAGAACAGGAAATGACACAATTTTCCATAAAAGCATACTTGCAGCATAAAAATTGTCTTATTATTACCAAAAATTGCAATTTGTATTTAATTAAATAAACCACAATAATTTATAAGCAAAACTTAAAACCTACACCTTATTCTTTAAACATAGTAAAATGATTTATATTGTAAATGTTGAATAACTATCTAAAACATATTATAACCAAATATGAAATTGAATTAAATTCTACGTGCCCATTCAGCTAAGCAAATAATTATATATACCCAGCAACCAGATATCAATTGTATTGACTGAGCTAAAAATAGGAACATTGCATAGATAAACCGTGCTTCATCTGTTCAGTGTCTTTAACCTAAGAACACTATTGATTGTGCAATAATCATTCAATCCTGGCCAAGCATATGAATATAAGCACATCTGCCAAATTAACTCAGCCTTTTCAAGCTGCAAAGCCCAAGGTCCACCCTTATCCTGTTCATTAATTTGTGGAATTACACAAAATTTAAACTGATGGTTATTGTACTCATGCACATGTTTAGCCAGCACACATCTACCCCCTTTACCATTTAATCTCTTTTTATTACAACCTTCCATGAAATTCTTTAGGTTCCTGCCTCTCCGGGATACCATTTTTAATCCATCACCTATTTTATTCCTGATTTGTACATCGTCATCAATGACTGTCCAGTTCTCTATATGCATATGCTCTATAAACTGTATGATGAAGTAAGGTTCAAAAGAATAAATGGGCATTTTTCACCTATTCTTAATTATAAAATGAGAGAGCAAATGTTAAGAATGAGGGACAATGGTTATGATTGCACGGTCACATTTACAACTTTTAGCACAAATTTTTATGAAATAAAAGCCATCATGTTGAAGAACTGGACAGTCATTGATGACCATTTATAAATCAGGAATAAAATAGGTGATGGATTAAAAATGGTAGCATGGAGAGACAGAAGCTTAAAGAATTTAATGGAAAGTTGTAATAAAAATAGTTTAAATGGTAAAGGCGGTATGAAAAGGTGTGGGATGTGCAATTACTGCAACTACATTCATCAAGGCCAATTTTCTGAGATAAAAGGAAGAAAATATGAAATACATGGTAAACACAATTGCAGCTCAAAGAGGGTAGTTTATGTGGCCATGTGTAAAATGTGTCCAGCGTATTATATAGGTAAGACGACTAGAACCTTAAAACGAAAGGATCTATGAGCACATGTATGCGATTAGAAAATCCCTACTTACCAATGCGCTGGCTAAACACGTGCATGAGTACAGTAACCACCTTGGTGGTGGCTGGAGGTGAGAAAAGAGTAAAGTTGAAAATTATTTTGTCAGCCAGAAGATTTGCTCTATTTCATAGTTCCATGAACATGGTTCCAAGTGTTTCATGTACATAGAATTCACCAAATGTTATATGTGTTTAAAAGTGTTGACAAACAAAGTTTAGATTATAATTAAAAGTTGACTTCAGGTGATGCCCTGACCACTTCTTATAGTGTAAAAAGAAGTTCTAAGAGAGCACCTTGATATTTGCTTTAAACAGATTTCTTCCTGCTGACCGCATACATGTCAGGCAATTAGTTGTACTATTTGCAGGGGTAACTTAGGGGGAATGAACATGTCAAGGTGTATCACTGCTGACCAGGTGTGCTAATTGTTATGAAACAGGATACATATTTTTAAGTATACTTGCTATGTGTAATTTAGTTAATCTATGTGTGATAGACACACAGTGAGGCTAGCTATATGTCAATTTTGCATATCCATAATATATATATATATATATATATATATATATATATATATATATATATATATATTACTTGTAGAAGTATAGACATATGGCCAGAGTACATTTATCATATGCTGATGTTGCAGATATCCAGTGGATATGTTACAGTCATTTTATAAGAATGTCTGACAACAGTGCCAGTGTTTCACTTATTTAAGAATGTTGATAACCCTTGCTTGTTCTGAGTTCTTTGTTTTATGACTGTAACATTGTATTGTGCTTCTTTAACTTACAGCATCTGAGGTGCATGAAATGAACTAATTGAGCTGCCATGGCAGGCAAGCAAAATACTGATGGCACAACATGATGGGTGGGATTTGCTCACAATATACAGTGTATGCCACTCTTCCTATTGCATATCCCACATACAGGGCACAAGCAGCAGGCAGTCAAACCCAAGCACCTCTATCACAGCCCACCACTGCAGAAAGCCAGGCTAGGTATGGCAATGAGGCTGGGACCACCATTCCATTAAGGAGCCAAGGCCCCTCTCAAGCAGAGAACACTGGTGTATCCCATAAAAGAATCCCAGTAAAAATGGCTATCTGGATGGATGTGGTGTTTCCTATGGTGACATAGCCACAGCTCGAGTGGTTGGTAAAGTCTGTGATAAGCAACAAACTGCCAACAGATGGGGAGATATGGAGAGCTTTTTGGATTACACAGAAGATTCATCTCCTCTGGTTTCTCTTGTTGTGTGGCCACCAGAGAGGTGATGAGGCACATGACATCATTCAGCTTGGACCACCACCTGGTGATGGCTGTTGGAAGGTGGTCATCTGGGCTGCACTGGTGGACCTCTCTACAGCCAGCACTCTACCCTATCCCCTGCCAGGTTACAACCTTTCCTACAGGATTTTGTCATATACCTTGTGCATGTTTCAGCCCTCTTCTCACCATCTGTCCACCACTGTATGTATGCTTCCATTCCTTGTCCCCCAAGCTTCGCATATGAACAACCATCCATGTCTACCTGTATAATTTAATGTCTTCCTGCATACTCTGCAAACCCATTTCTCTATATCCTGTTTCTCTTCCTTTGCCTCCGTGCCCCTCATCCCTTCTATAATTATAAGAACATGTCGATTATATCATTGTAAAAGAGAATTAACCTGCTATCCTAACCCCCCAGCAATCTGTCTTCTCTATTTTCAATATGCGTTTCTCAGCAATCTGTTTTATCTATTCTTCTTGTGTGTTTCCCTATTCTTGCTGACTGTTCTGTTTCTTAGTGTCATATCCATACCTCTCAACTGTACAGATTTTCGTAGAAGGTCCAGATTATTGCCTCATACTTTTGGTCCATTTTTCATAAAACGGGTTTTCTAGCAAATTATTGACAATTTAAGTCAGAAAATAATGACAGACATTTGAGTTTCAAATTTCATACCCTTCAGCAAATCCATGCTAAAGCAAAACCTGTTATTCTATTTATTTTCTAAGTTTGTAAGAGCAATATTTAAAAATTGTCCCTATTTTTGAGCCTTTCTCGCCCCATTATTCATGGCTTTGTCCAGACTTCTTGCTCTAAGAGGTTGAGAGGTATGGTCATATCCCCACCCCATGTGGTTGCTGCTATGGGTGGCATCCACCAATACAAAATATACTTTGAGTAGCTGTTTCTGTAGTACACTGAGCCACTATGTTGCATATGGTACAAAGGTCACCACCATATGGTTCTTATTTGCAAGTAGTGCATGTTGCTCTGTCTAAGCTGATGTGATCACAGTAAAACTTACCACCTCACTATTACAACCATAATTACTCTTACTACTTGAAGCTTCACAGCCTGTTTGCATATGCACAATGCAGCTGCCTAGAGAAGCTTTATCAGTTCCAGACATAAAATGAAACAATACAAGCTTTCTGACATAGACTTAAAAAGGATTCTAAAGAACACAGCTATTTTCAGTGGAATGTATAAGGGTATGCAATGCAATCTCCTACTATAGCATATTGATGTGAGCCTAGACACAGCATTGTATGTCCTCACTAAGGTGGACAATAGTATGACTTTCTAGACCTTGTCCAGCTGCAGGAATGACTGGCAATATCCAGTTCCATGCCAATAAAGGCTTTTCTCTGAGCCTGAAACAGATGGGACTTTTAATTTATGGTCACGCCTAGGGACAGCAGCTATAACAGCAGGGCTACTTCCAGGAGTTTTGTGAAGAACTCTTCCAAAAGTCAGATATCCAGGTAAAATAACACAAGGAGAATTCTTCTCCTGTAACGATTCAATCACCACAGCCACCACTCTGGTTAAAACTGTGGGCATTGAGGAAGGACCAACTGGCAATACTTGTGCTTGGAAATAATGTCTAGCCAGAGTGAGCTATAGGAATCTCCTGTATGGACTCCAAATGTCAATGTGCCACTTATATCTTCCAGGTAGCCTTAAGGTCAAAGGCATGAATCTCTGGTGGGTGATCATATAAAAACAGATATAACAGATGTGCTCACTGAAGTAACAGATACAGAATTGGATGAAAACTGTCCATTTCCTTGATACATAAATAAAAAGAAAGTAAAAATCCACCCCTTCTCTAAAAATAAGATAGTCCCTATAGCATCTTTGCGCAGTACAGTTTGTGCCTGCCGCAAGATTTCTGCTGGGGATAAGGAGGCCTCTTCCTCTTTTGGGATTGGTCAAGCTTTGAAGAAAAAGGATTTTAGTGTGGGGGTTATAAAAGCCATCTGCTTAGGTAAGGATATATTTCCTCCTCCTCAGAAGGCCATGAAATAGGTCTTGACTAGGTTGGCAGAACAGCATCTCCCCCCATGAAATAGGCAAATAGGACTTTGTTCCTGAGATCTTCATAAATTGAGAACATCCTCAGCCATGCCAGCCTGTGCAGGCACATATCTAAGCCTGATGTCCTAGTAAGAGCACCATTACAGTCTAAACTAAAGTGAGAAAGGTCCATCCCATTGGTACAGAAAGATAAACTCCTGACTTCACCCCAGACAACCAGAATTGAATCAATGCCTTGGGCTGCTGGAAGGGTGGGCAGGAGGATTGGACTGAGTGGCTAGTGCCAACTTGTCCATCTATTGGAGGAGGTAGGCACCTGGACCTACTGCAAAGCCAACATCAGACAGCAAATTTGGGTACTGCAATACACACAATATTTGGTCATGCTGGCTACATGCCCCACATAAGCCAGGATGCTCAGCATGTGAAAGTGCATGTTTAAATCAAGACTGGGAGAGGGACTTGCTTGACTAGGACATGCTAGTCAATTCCCTCACCACTGACTTTCACAGTGGGCTGACAAGACTCCCGCCCTTCCTAGAGAACAAATGGGCCATAGGCCTCTCAATCTGGCTGTGAAATGAATGGATTTAGCACTCACCCCTTATCAAAGGAACAAATGAGTCACCGAGAGTCATGGAAGAGGAATAATCAGTCTGCATGACATAGGCAAATGCACGCACACACACATATGTACAGATATATGTATATACAAAATGCTGAAGATTAGACCCCCATTATTGAAACCCCAGAAGGCTGTCATTGAGCCCAGACATTGGAAGATCCCTGAGCTTATCCAGAATATTATTTATAAAATAGAATTTCAACTGAGTCAGGCGAGGCAAACTGAAGGATCCCCTAAGCCCATATATGGCAGAGGAATAAACTGTCCTACTCCACCCTCCAAAGCTAATGACTCCTTGAGGAGTGGAAATGTCATAAGGGGCTGTGATCTCTAGGAGATATTTTGGACTGCAGGGACCACATAAGAGACGAGATTAAGATGTTTGTTGTTTAGCTGCTCTTTCCTGTCAGTTGTGGCTTTGCACAGTGTAATCACCTTCTTAGGGGGCTAAAGGGGAGGTGTCTACATGTCTCCAAACTGAATTAATAGCATTGCTAATCAATGGCTGCAAGACAGGGATGACCTAGAACACTTCCGGATTCTTCCCAAGAACCCCTCTATAAGGGCATGAGGTCAGTCCAAACTGTTCCTTATAAGCCTGTTTTGAGTCCCTAAAGTGTGAGTTGGGGGGAGTGGAGTCATTATTCTTGTCTGCCACAGTGGCAATGGCCTCAGGATCATCTGACTCATTAAAGGGTCTGCAGTAGAAAGGAGTGATGTGCATCCAACTACTTGTAGGGGCAAACTCATGTATGGTATTAAATAAAGGCAACCAAATGGCTCACCAGCACCAGGTACTGTGGGACTGGGAACCTGAGCTTATCTCCTCAGGTGTTATGGTTGGTATGCACTGGTGAAAGGCTCATACTGTGTGTAATATTAGCTTCAGACTGAACTCTCTAAGGGTGTAGTCTTGCATGTTTAACTCAGGTTCACCCCAGACATCAAATATTTGCTACTGCAAGGTAAAGGTAATGCATGCAGTCTCATTAAAGAGTAACAACCACATAGTTAAAATGTACAGGGTGTGAAATGGCCAGATAAAGATAAAACAACAATGCATTATCACATTTGTTTTCCAGTTTGGTTTTCAGTTGGGGTGCCTGCTGTGTGGAATTTCCAAGCTCTTTTTTATCTGCGTTAGTTTTCACTGGAGTGCTACAGATTTCTCCACATCTGAAAAACGTACAGGGATGTTTACTGGCAATGCTCAGAATTGCTATAACCAGCTATAAACCACAATAAACATGGACAAGTAAATGGTATTTCTTAGTTTACCGTATGTCTTAATAACACTGCAACCTTTCAAGAGTCTTGGCAAGGTCAAAAGGGTAGAAGTATGCCTCTGATCATCAAGAAATGTAGAATTAGAAGATGTGAGGAAGAGGAGGCTGAGGATCATACCAAGAGATGGAGACAATCTGTAAGGTGAATGATAGGTCATGGTGCAAACAAAAAGGTTTAGAAAAAAGCAGGGAATTGTGAATGGTGAGTGAAAGCGAGTGAGTAATCTATAAGTCTTTAAGACACAGGAGAAGTTGTCAGACCTTCCTAACTGGAATTTTGAAAAGTAGAATAGTGGAGAAAGAAAGGAATCATGGGTAAGGGAGATACTAGGAAAACAAATGAGTGCTGAAGGATGAAGTAGAAGATCACAGAATAAACAAGAAATGAGAAGATGGAGAAAGGAGTAGCACGGTCACAGGAGAAGGATTTAGCAGGACTGAGTCATATGAGAGGTGATGATATATGTGAAACAGGTTCCCTGATAGTTTTAAGGTGCATCTGAAATGTTTAGGTTGGTGGAAGGATGATTGCTGCTCATGCTGAGAGCAGTGAAATTTCATAAGTTTGACATCAGCGCTATATTTATTTAAAAAAAAAATGCACACTTAAGGGATTGGCAATCAGAGGCATGATTTCAGTCTGAATATTTTTGCTCTGAGGTCTGGGTGAGCCATGAGCAGCTTCTGCCTTTAATGAAGTATGTAGAAAATGTAAAATAGTGTTCAGTACAGGTAGGAGAGGATTTTCAAATAATTCCAGAGTAAGGTTTTATCACTCAGTATGCTCACATGAGAGCAACCTAAACACAAGACAGCAGTGAACAGGAGGAATTATTTTAAGAAAAAATAATGACCTGTATAAAACATTGCAAGAAAACTGAAAGTTTTCAAGGAACCAAAAGAGGTAACTGGGTAATGGTCACTTAAAATACCTCTAAGCATGGACATTTAGCAGTAATGATGGGACAGATCTAGTGAGAGCACATTTGAGTAGGGACAGATTACCTGACTGAAGGCCTGGCTGAATAAAGAACTGCATTACTTTTGTAAATCAGGGTCAGACAGACTGAGTAAAATGAGGACACAAGTCACATAGAAGGTTAAAGATCAGTTAATTCTTCCAAAAAAGACTGAGAGAGTGCTTAGAGAAGAAAGGGTGAGAAGCAGACAAAATTACATATTGAGGTTATTGTGGCAATTTGGAATAACTTGCATTACCTCCCTTTTTAGACTACAATTGTTTGAAATTCTGCTGATAGGAAACAGTGATGATTTTATCATATCTAACCAGAAGGACAGCCGACACCACCTACAAAGCTAGATTTGCCATCCCCATAGATGGCATCTCTCTAAAGATTATAACTGTAAAGGGAGACACAATATTTAAACCACATCTCATATAGTCCTAGGAAATATTGTTTATGAGTATTAATCCAGGTATCAAGCTTGACAGTTTTATTGTTGAGGCCATCAAGACTAATTAACTCAGTGTTATGTGACTTAGGCAGCAGTATGGAATGCGACTTTAGGAGCGTGCCTTCGTTGAAGGTTGGGCATTGGGCTGTCAACTCGACACCATAAAAACTAACTGCCAATCATTAGCGGACCGGAGTTCCGCTGTGGCGACCCCTAACCAGGAAAGAGCCGAAAGACAAAAAACAACATATAATTAGACTTTAGGAAATGGAAAATGGACCATGGCTTTTTTCTACACCACCAAAAAAGATAAAAACATCTCCTGATTAGCTAAAGGCACTTGCAAGTTAAGGGATCATTTAAATCTGAGAAACGATATGGCATACCAAGGCCAGAGACTTAGGGGCTACTGAATAACTGTGGTCATGGAGGTGGACAAAAAAGGGTAGAGGTAATTTTAGTGACCTCAAGGTGATGCTATCACTGAACAAGACTGGTGTCACTGTTAAGTCTAAAAGACATGAAGTCCTTTCTTTCACAAGCAGGATAGAGACACATGGAAGAGGCAAGACATGTATGAGAAGCACCAAGGAAACTTAGCAACTCTTATAGAACTGTAAGAACAAATGAAAGTTGAAATGCCCAGAATATATAATTTTAGAGCCACCTGGGTTATCACCAAGTCAGGCAGCTGGGACTTTGATTTAACATCATCTGAAGGAGGGCATACTCAGGACTGCAGCAACAAACTTATGCTGTGCTGCAGTGTCAGAATTGGGAAATCCAAGCACCTAGGCAGGGTAAGTGTGCTACCAGTCATATCTCTGATTACGATCATAATTGTTATCACTTTGCTATGCTGTCAGTGTCTTTGAATATTGAGGCTTGTTTTGCTGCAGATGCTGTAATGGATTCTCTGAGGAAATGCAACTCACAGAAGAAGGACAAGGTAAGTTTTTTTTTGTATATGTGTGTGTGTGTGTGTGTGTGTGTGTGTGTGTGTGTGTGTGTGTGTGTGTGTGTGTGTGTGTGTGTGTGTGTGTGTGTGTGTGTGTGTGTGCATTTTAGATATTACAGTTGTGATGTTAAGGAGGAAAACATTTGTACTGTTTGATATTATTAACACAATAATTAAATTCAGGTGAAATTAATTTGAATAAAGAATGAATGTAGCATTTTTTACACAGCCCAAATGAGCTTCAAAATAAACAGAGTGAATAAAATTACAAATAAATGATCTTTACATATAATTAAATGCAGCAGTAAAATAAACAAAAATATATATGCTGTTGTCACACTATAAACTGTGAAGAATGAAGTCCTGTGTGAAGCTGTTTTAAACAGGTGTTATCATATTACCAAGGCCCTTAAAATCAATAATTTAGAGCTGACATGTACAGCTTTTATTTAAAATAATTTGCTGTTACCACACATATATTTAATGTAACCATAACTACGCTTATGTGCCTGAAGAGATTACTGGATTAAAATAACTTTTAGAACTACTACTTGGATACTCTTTTTCCTCAGAAAATCTATTTATCTTAGAGGTAACAGAACCCATCAAGGACTCCTAGACAGCTACCTTATAAATAACACTGTACAACAAGGTTAACTTCTTTGGCTGGGTAGATTTTGTGTTAATGGTATTACATTAACACAACTGCTTCTTTTATTACTGTTTGACCTGCTTCATTTTGGTGTGATTAAAACCTACCCAGCCCAGATAATCCTTCTGAGAGATAAAGACTTTTTAAGATTTACTTAATTCCCAACAAGTGCTCAATACTGCACAGCAAATGAGGCTTGGCACAAGCCAAGTTGCCCTGGGATATCTTCAAGGGGGTGTTAGATTAATATTAATGGGTGTTTAATGGGCTGGGGAGATGAAAGGGTTAAACAGTGGGAGGGTTGATTGGAAGGAAATGAGATAAGGGTGGGAGGTGCTTAAGGGATTTAGATGAGTGTAGCTGGGTAAGTAATTACATTTTGGCTTGAACTTGCTACCCTGCCACCCTCCCTTTTTTGTTGGTGGATTGGTGGGATTGTGGTTGTTTATTCCGGTAGGTGGAGGAGATGGACAGGCTTGCCCTCTTCTGTTCTCCCTCTGGTGTCTGGTGGTGTATTGATAAAGTAAGTGAGCAAAGGTATGGATGCTGCTTACTGGACAGGATGAGCAGGTACACTGTCCTGATTAACATTGCATAGATGTTTATGCAGTGTTTAGAGTTAAATACACTACGTCAGTTGTATTTAACAAATTGTGGTAATCAAAGTTATGTTATGGAAGTTTTAATAAAGGTCGTCAAATGTCATTCGGTGTGTTGTGTTTATTGAAGGGGACCGGGACAATATAGCATTTAAAAGCATTCAAGTTTGACTTCACAATATAAGCTACACTGAATGTTGTTTATGCGATTCAAGAAAAATACCAACAATATCCTAGTGCAGTTCTCCACAAAAAAAAAAAAAAAAAATCAGTAAAGTTGGACTGAAGAAATTCAGCTGTGTGATCCAAGAATAGAAGGAAAAGAACAATAGGACTTGAAGCAGGAAGTGGAGACAAACAATAAGCATTGGGAATGCTGGCAAAATCTACCTTAAGAACAGACAGATTTATGAAATTCAGCATAAACACTCTGCTTAGCTATGCTGTTAGAAGAGCGAAGCACAGTTAGTAAATCAGGGACACCAACTGCTCTTGCGAATCTAGGAACTGAAAATTATTGATAATTTCTCATACTACAAACCTATTGATGTTTGAATGCAGTTTGAGTAGGAAAACCTTGCTATTTTCAGAATATATCTGAATCAGTATGCTTAGTGATTAATGTAGGATTTGCTATTTAACATGCAACCTAAAAAAAAATATCACATAATTACAAATGTGCAGTAGTCATAATACAGCAAATTTACTATATACGTCGTGTGATTCATGAAAGAATACCCAGAGCAATATGAATATTAATCACTGGGAGCCTATCACCACTACAAGAAGCAGAGATCTTAAAATAAAGACCAAAACTAACAGTACTGTAAAACAAGTAGTTCTGTCATACAGCACTTGGCCAGATTATGGAATAAATGCCAGAGAAGTCACATTACAGCAAGCATAGTGAACTATTTTACAAAAATAGTAAGGACACATGATTGAGTGGTCAGAAATATTTATTCAATATCACTGAGACTTCATGCTTTGGTGACTCTATGGCCCAGAATGAGTCAGACAATCTATGCTACCATGTTAGTATTCTTCAGATTTTCTCATATATAACTAAGTATGATGGAACATGGGCCATTAGGAAAAAAAACAATCCTCATAGGGTCAGCCTTTTATCTGGCATCTTATATGTAGCCGCTCTTCTGGTGGAGTAGAGCCTTCCTAAACTGACCTACTATTCCAACTGTTATGTGCAATGTAGAAGTTAAATATCACCTTGTTAGTGTACCTGTAAATTAAGGGAGGGGTAGTACATTAATAAAGTGATTGTATTAGTTGTGCCTTTTCTGCTGGAAATCATAAATGCCGTCAGGCTAGTACTTCTGCATGTTAAGGCCTAGTGGAGTGCTGCCAGCTAGTGGTCTGCATCATTAATAACACCTTACATAAGAATGTTTTATGTAAAAGCCAAGTTTAAAAATGTTTTGAGTTATTTGTATTTAGAAGTAACAGGAAATCATTTATAGTCTTAAACTTACATTTCAGTATATAAACAACATTTTAAACAAGCAAAATAAGAACTTCATCTTATACCATCTCAGTTTCCAGCACCTACACACAGTCACACAGACGAAGCAGTACACACACGCAAACACATACACACACACACACACACACATACACACACACACACACACACACACACACACACACACACACACACACACACACACACACGCACGCACACACACACAAACACACTCACTACAGACTCTTAGTACTTACCTGGTATGGTGCTTACTGCCCTCCCCAGTGCCATGGATAACAGTGGGTGTACACTGTAAAACAACACATTCCTTCCTACTAATCTTCTCCAAAATAGTGTAGTAGAGCTTCTCTTTGAATCACTCTATCATGCTACATTTATGTAGAGTAGCAACATGACAGAGCCATGGCTCTCAAACTTCCATCTGGAAAATGAGGACCACTGCCTGTCATAATGTGGAACAAATGGGCAAAATTTGTAGCACTTAGTAATGGCTTACTAACAACTTAAATTAGGAACGTCATAGGATGATTAAAACGTGATTCTTTACTTATAGAACAGTTATTTTCATTAAAGAATATACTTCACTTCTATTTACCACTGATACAAATTAGAAAATGCTAACACTAAATGTGTGAAAGACCTTTTCAATGTGGAACTTCAAGGAACATGAATTTTTTAAGACCCCAAATGAGGAACGGTTCTCAAAATGAGGTACACTTGAAAGTTATGGGCAGAGCACATGACTAATGTACATTAGCCACACCTCCAGACTGCTGCGTTTGAATGCAGTGTTATTCAGCAGACCACTGTAACTCTACTTGCCAGAGGCTTTATACTAATTTAGTGCTACAGCAGCTTTTAAATCAGTCCCTTATAGAATGGTGTGCAATCCTGCTTGAAACAGCTATGTACTTCTGAATTCCTGCTAACATCTGACATAGTTAACACTGACAAGACATGCATTGTACTAGTAAAACATGTACATCATTTTGTCAAAAATGTGCAGCTAGACAAATGTATGTTCCCTTATCTTATGAATATTCACTATTGAAGATGTTTCTTGTGTAGCCCAGTTGTTGCAACTGACCAAACTGAGTGTTTTCTTATCATTACTTTTTCCCCCTCAAGCATCAATTAAGTTCATTTCAAATTGGTTTAATTTTGTAAGAATTCCAGAAACATATAATAAGTCTGTACATCCCTGATGAAAATATTAGCTACTGCTTGAATGTGTATCCCATATAAATGTAATTTAGTGGGGAAAGTTAATGTTATACATTCTGTGTGATCATAAATTTTTGTTTTTTTAATGTTTTAAATACTAATTTTTGAGTAAAACTCCAGATTTGTACCATTCAAGGCTCAATAATGATTCATGGTTATCCATTAAATAGGTAGACCAGAAAACGTACTCCACATTGAACTTTTAAGCCGTATATTTAATATTAAAATGTTATAATAAAATAAGTCATCATCTAAATGATTTAGAGGAAAAGCAGTATTTTACAGCAAAGCTCACAATACCCAGGTAAAGGTAATGTCACTCTGCATTCTTTTAAAGAAGTTAGTTATCAATTTTCTTCATCCAAATCAATGAATTATTATCCTTACCAATAATTTAAATTTTGATACATTTGGAGTTTGAAAAAGATTACATTCTCTCATTAATTTTCAAAATCTGGGTTAACTATTAACAGTTTTTTTTCAAACACCTTTATTGAATTATCACCTGTGACCCAGATGAATTTACATTCATATAAAAGTAATCACACTGTAATTAACACAGCAAACATTATACTTCACATATACTGTTATAAATCATATAAATTAAGCAACATTACATAAATTATTCAATTCCTGCCTTCTTTTTTTTTTAAACAAGAAACATCTTTATTAAACCATTCTTTACTACACATGCAATCATACATTTATAAAAATGAAAACAAACCACACTGACACAATCCTAGTTGCAAGCATTTTACATTACAAATCATACTGACACACTCCCAGTTACAAACATTATACATCACTTATAATCTACCCAATCTTTTTCAAACATTACATAGCTCATTTAAGTCCTCCCTTGTATGTACTGCTCCCACAATTCTCATTTTTTCTATGTAGTTTGCTCCTATGCTTTTCTAAAGATCTCAGTTTAGTTTTAATTTAATATACACTTCCTACAGAATTCAATACTGTTCAGAAGATATTTATTAATTTCATAAGGGGTATACATTTAGTAACTAACCTGGAATTTGTCTACAATAAAGGCATACATATTTGAAAATATATTGTAACATTTAACACATTTTGACAATAATCTCAGCTACTAGGAAGCCACAATTTCAGATCTACGGGTGACTAATTTGAACAATGTAAGGAAGTGAATAATTTAACAACAAATAGATAATTTGGCTTATTTCAGGTCAACTTGTACTTTTGAGAATGTTTAATACTCATACGAAGAGTGAACATATTTAGAGGCACATAGGAAATTAATTATAAATACTCAAAATTTTATTTAAGAGAACTTATTTGAAGATATCCAACAAAAGAAGTCAGGTACAGTTCCACAGCTGAATGATTTGGTTCATTCAGCTGTAGAACTATACCTGACTTCTTTTGTTGGACTTGGTTTAATTTTGGTTTTGGTACAGTGCATTACATGGAGGTGTCCTTTTTTTTCTACTTATTTGAAGATATCATTTATGACAGATGAGATATGGGAAGATATTAATTATAACAAAAATATAAATGCATAACAGACCACCTAATTATTTATTTTATTTTATTTATTTAACATTTGTTTACAAGGAATCCTTTTTCAGCAGAGGCCCAGGGAGAAAAGCTCCATAAGTAACAGTAAATTTTTATGCACACATTACAATAATCAATAAAGTATAAAGTAAACAAAATGTAGTATACGTAAGAACATACAACTTTATTACATCTTGATAACAAAACCTAGGCTTTGAACATAGCTAGTACTATTTGTCGGTATGACTTATGTCAAGATATAAGGTTAAGACAGGTCAGTAGGAACAAAGGATTAAACACCGGGGGAGAAGTTGGATATGTTTTGGGTATACTGTGATGTATCAGAGCACTCATGAGGGATTAGTACAGGAACATAGCTACTTGTTTTTTAGATAAGCTTTAAGTGATGGCTTAAAGTGGTTAGTGGATGAGATTGAGAGAATGGAGTTAGGAAGGGAGTTCCATATACAAGATACATAGTTGGAAAATGAAGATTCTCCTGCAGTGTTGTTGGCCTTAGAGACAGTGAGTAAGTTCTTGTTGTTAGAGCGAAGTGGTCTGCTGAAACTGTAAGGAAGGATGAGATTTTGTAGTGCAGTGGTTCTAGTTGGTTGTGTTACAATTTTGTGAGTTAGAGAGAGTTGGTTGTAAAGAATAATGTTGGGAAGCTCAAGCCAGTCTAGTTTCCTTATAGCTGTACAATGGTATGTTCTGTATTGGCAGTCAGATGCAAACTTAGCAATTTTATTATAACATGCTTCTAGCTTAGATAATTCAGTTTTCATTAGATTAGTTAAAATTGGAGAGGCATATAGTAGAGTGGAGAGCAGATGGGTTTGTGCTAATGTAATTTTCGCCATTGTGGTCAGGAACCTTTTGCGCCTATACAGATTTCCAAGTTTCTTATGGACTTTTTTATAGTTAGGGAGACATGCAAGTCAAATTTTAGGGTATTGTCTATTTCCACTCCAAGAAGCTTTGTATGGGTTGTTGGGGAATCATCTTTGGTTATTATGTTAAATGTTGGGCATGAGATATATGTCTTGTTGGGTTGGAAGGGTGATAATTTAGTTTTGTTCGGGTTCAGGATTAGATGGGCATTGGCTAACCATGTTTCAACAGAAGTGAAAGATTTCTGTGTTTGAGAATGAAGAGTTGATAGAGAAGTGGCACCACAGATAAGTGTTGAATCATCTGCATACTGTATTATAGAACTATGTGGAGTAGCTGTGTGTAGATTATTAGCAAAGAGGGAGAAAAGGAGCGGGCCCAAGATAGATCCTTGGGGGACACCAATGAATAAAGGAAGGCATGGAGATAGGTCACTCTGCCATAGAACAGATTGTTGATGGCCAGATAAATAGTTATGAAACCATGCCGTGGAAGATGGTGAGAAGGATAGTTCAGTTAGTACATGTATTAGTTTGGAATGGGAGACCATATCAAAAGGTTTTGATAGTTCTAGAAAGATAGCAGATACAAAGTTGTTCTTAATCCTGTGATGGTTTATGGTATTAGTGAATGAAAAGAGAGCTGTAGTGGTAACATGTGATGGGTGAAACCCACGCTGAGTGTTTGCGAGAAGGTTATTTGTTAGTAAGAATTTCATGACCTGGAAATGAATGCATCTTTCGAGTAGCTTAGGAAGAGGTGAAAGAATAGCAATTGGCTGATAGTTTGTCAGTTCTGTGGAAGGTCCCCCTTTATGAAGTGGGATTACATGAGGAATTTTCTACAGTTGAGGGACCTTGTTTTCGAGAATATATCTAGTTATAAGGATTGATACTGGGAAGGCTATAGATTCAGCTGTAATTTTGAGGTATTCACTGGGTAAGTTATCTACGGCAAGTGTAATAGGGTTTAGTTTCTGTAGTAGTTTTTTTATAGTAGCTGTATGAACTGGGGAGAAAGAGAATGAAACATTGCTAGTTGTAGACTTGGTTGGTTTGGTATCAGGAGTAGGAGTTTGCTGTTTGGAAAGGGCGATTATAGATTCAGTAAAATGTTTGCTAAAAATGGTAGCTATGCTATCAGAATTACTGTGGATGTTTAGCATTAGTGTAGTAGATTTTCCTATGTGAAGGATTGAGTTTATAGCTGGCCAGAATTTTTGAGAGTTTGTTTGATATGTGTTTTGAATGTTATGACAGAAATTTATTTTATTCTGTTTTGTTTTTTTTTTTGCCTTATTTCTAAGTTCTTGATACTATTGTTCAGAAACTACTGTGTTAGTCTTACACCATAGTTCCCAGGCTTTATCTCTAGTTTTCAGAAAGGCCCTAGTGTCTCTGCTTAGCCAGGGGGCATAGTTTGATTTTACTCTGATGGTTCTAACAGGGGCATGTGCATTTAATATATCTAAGAAGGATTTATTAAAGGGGTTCACTGCATCATCTAGGTGCAGTTAGCTTAGTACTGAACTATGAATTGCACTTTTGTAGGTCAGCTAGGAAGTTGTCAAGATTAAAGTATTGTTTTTTCTAAGTTGTTTAAACATAGCAGGTTTTGGTGGGAATATGTGGTGTCATATAAGAAATGTGGGTAGGTGGTCGCTCAGACCATCAGGAAGGCAACCTGATTGGAATGAGTGAGAGGAGTTATTTAGTAATATCCAATCCAAGGTGGATTGTTTTTTACTGGCTTTATTTATTCGGGTAGGTTCTTGAATAGTTTGTGTAAAACCATGCAAGTTTATGTGATGGATGGGGTGGTCTGTATCACATGCAAACCAGGCTAAATTAAAATCACCCAATATGAATGTCTCCTGACAAAGGGTACTACTTTCCCAGTGCAATAAATGTTCTATAACTGGGACATTATTTCCAGGTGGGATATAGCAGCCAATTATATTAAATGTTTTCTTGAATTTATGTTTAGTGTGGTATAGGTGATTTCTGCACTGTCCAGTTGTGGGGTTTTGCGTTCAAGGAAAGTTAAAGTGAGATGGTCCTTAAAGAGGACAGCAACTCCACCTCCTCTTTTGTTGAGTCTGTCCACCCGTAGGAGGTAGTATTTCATTATCTTTTGTACTTGGTTTTAACCATGTTTCAGTGATTATGACCATGTCTGGGGAGTATGTAGCTAGAGTGGCATGGAGGATGTCCAATTTGTTGGCCATACTTCTAATATTATATTGTGTTGTATCTTAAAACCAAATTCTTAAAAATATATCATCTATGAACTGCTCATACTAAGGAGAGAAATGTATTATTAAATGGCACTTAGTGAGTGCAGATGATTAATGCTATGAAATTTTAACAAGCTGCTTCCTGTGGTCCAGGATATGATTCCCTCCGCCTTTATTTGCCTAGCAATGTGACTCTGGGCAAGTCACTTAACCAGACAGTTCTCTTGGGTTGAGTCTGACAAAAAAGGTCCATGTGGATCAGTGATCTGTGCCAATTAACAAATATAAGTAACTATGAACTTTCTGTGCTGACAAGTTTTGTTGGGTAAAGACTGGACTTAGAAAGCCACTTACTGAATATTTACTGATGTTTTTACCATATTATATATTATTTTTATCAGTTCTGTGGCCCAAAGCAATACAATGCTGATTTTGACCCAGGTAACCCATAAAACAATTAGTGACCCATGCACACTAGTTGCCACCTGAGGGTGGTTGGAGTGAATGAACATTGCCAGCTTATCAATCCTGTAAGAGGGGAAGGTCCTGGACTAACTTATAGATGATTTCCAGTCAGTATCATACCAACTGTGGAGCAAACAGGGAAAGTTGCAATGTGTAGATGGTACAAAATGATGTAAAACAAGTTTGCAACTTACAAGCTGTTATTAAATGCTTATAACTGTGATCACTTAATTGACACCTTGGAAACTCTATCTGTTCATTTTTAATGGAAGATAAAAAGAGACAGATAAAATGTCAGGCAGCATACAAGCTGCCTGCTAAGTTAAAGATAACTTGTAAACTGTCAAACTGCTCTTTAAAAGTTTAACATTTTGCAAGTTTTCATTAAGCAATCTACTTTGTGAGGGGTGCCAAATGAGTGTACTACCAAATGCAACAAATTCCATTGCCAAAGCTTTTCTTCTAGTAAAGGCTTAGAGACATATTTTATTAATGGTCAAGGATGCATGCATCTCATAAAGCAGTGCTACATGTTGAAGCAGGATTCTGCACATGTCCACAGGTGTGTCCATCAAACTGCCATGAGAGACTAGGATTAGGACTAAACATAAAACCTGGATGGTTGCCTTGAGGAAGGCCTCCTGTACTGGCAAATCATCTACAGAGGAATAAATGAACTAGTCAGTTCACAGAGGTACTGACAGCTGTCAGGCAGTGAGGATAAAAGCACACAAAACAGTTTATAAGTTTAGACTTCACTATAAGAACTTCAATGATATCTTAAAGGTAATCTGGAAATGAAGGCAATATTTCATCAGTAACATTTGCAATGAATGCAGTAATATCCATCAGGATAATTCCACTGAGTACATTCAAATTTAGTAAACTGAAAAAGAAGGTTTCAGGAGACGAGAAACAGCCTTCTTTCTTATTTACTTTAAGAGGTATATGCTTGGTAATATGTTCATTAATTAAAAAGTTTGATAGATGAATTTGGCTAGATATACTTCCCAAACTTCATGAAGAAAGATAGAGATGTGAGATTCTTCAATATCTTCATAACAAAGAGAATGTGCAATATCTCAAAAGTATATGAAGCTTCAGATACCATTATGTAAATCAGGGGGCTGAGCAATATTTCAAGAGTAAGAATATTAACTTGCACTGACAGTTGTGAACTTAATTGGAAATGAAAAAAAATAGCAGATAGAGTATTTTTGTTTATTAGTTATAATGGATACAGTTAGAGCATTTCTGATAGGAGAAGGGGTGTGATTTACTTTCCTGTAATACTGCTGCATGAAGGTATCAAAAGTATTATATTATACTGTATTATATTATATTATACTATACTATATTATATTATATTATATTATATTATATTATATTATATTATATTATATTATATTATCTGATTTTTTTCTGATGAACTACTTAATCTATGTTGGGGTCAAAGGGCAGTCAGAACCCATCTAGGCATTCACTATGTCTGCCTATTGCAGCTTAGCACTCAGATGCATCTCACTGTGGAAAAGCTCTGCATTTTAAATGGAACAGTACTAGTAGTCCACTGTTGTGCTTCGAACAGAAGTGCCTGTGCTTTCAATTCTCTGATTGGCTTGCAAATCATAGTTGTAACCAATCATAATAGAGAAAAAGGAGATGATCAGAGATTGGCTTCTTGATACAGTGACCATTTGTGATACTGCTACAGTTTTTCTGCCATTGAGATACGTTGAAAAAGAGGTATCACGAGATGCTTAATTCTCTGTTAATCTCTTTGGAGAAGAATGGATGGAGTTTTAAAACTTTTTCCACATCATTCTATTCAAAAACATTATCCATAGAAGAGGTGAGACAGTAAGTAGAATTTCTAAAAGAACTGTGGTCAGGCAGTAGCAAAAGATCTGTGGTTTGTTTGTTACTGCCTTTCTGAGGGAATATTGTCTGTATGATTCATGTGTAATGGGTAGTGTGCCACTACTAGCTGGGAGATGCTGCATGGATTATCTCTGTGGCACAGCTTACTGTAGCAGAGTGAGTCTGAAATATAGTCTAGACCATCTTTTGTCACTATACTTTGTGCCTGGGACTAATGGGTATGAACTTCTTAAAGAAATGAAACTATTTTCCATGTCTGGACCAACTTTTAGCTGTGCAATGTGACTTTGTGTGACTGCAGTTTAGAGAAGTGCTGACTTATTTAAGAAGTCACTAGGTCAGCAATCTGCAGAACTTGGTTTGCTCTGGGTGTTTCTCAGGGATAAAGAATGGGGGGGGGGGGGTTTGCTGCTCTCCTATAAGTGAATGCAGTGTTGAGTGGTAGCATAGAATATAGGGAAGAGAGAACGGAGGTAATTGTGAAAAAGTGGTATGATGAAGCCTACCACCATTTTTAAGTATCTCAATATATCTAGGTTATCCTGGGATTTTATCTCTTTAATGCAGCTAAGGACAGGTTTCCATCTGATTCAAATTATATCACATTTAAATTTATATTAATCTTTCTTAGGGTGTATATTAGTATACTAACAGCATGGGGTGGTTTGTATCTTTTAAAAATTGATTGCATGAATGTTAGGATAAGGTCAATTATCATCACTTTTTAATTAATTTGTTAACAAGTTTAACCTAATAGGCATATGCATCTAGTCAGGTGTGACCGAATAGCAGTATTTGATTAACATTACTCAATAGTTAGAGACCTCACCAAACCAAATCCAACATCAGGAAGGCACTCCTTGCTGCATATCTTCATCAAAAACATCCCTCATTGGGTAAAACAGATGACCTGCTTAGCACACCACCTCAGTGAGCACCTTCAAATACAAGATGTGCTCTCCTTAAAAACCCCAAGACCTCTATTGATAATAATTGAAACAACACCCATATCAGAATCCAAATAAGACATGGTTTTTAATGTTATAACTGGTCTGGACTGGTTCCCCTTTCTAAGCAGGTATCTAATTCCAACAGCCCCACAGATTTTTAAATCCCTGACAGTTATTCACATGCATTTCCCAACAACTAAGATAATTTTAGAAGGACAACACTGCCCTTGGCTTGACTCAGCTCTATGAAAACAAAATTGAAATTCTCTCAAGTTAGACATGAATAACAAAGATACTTGGAGAAAAGGCACTCTTGCAAATTAGAAATTTAAAAAGCAAAATCCACTTACCTTTGGGTGAACTAGAAAGATCTTTATTTCAGCTAAAACAGTTCTAAGGAGTAATAGAAAGAGGAGCAGAAGTGATGGCATGGCAAACAAAAACATGCTAGAGGACGTCAGATTTCTTATCATCCTTATCATTCCTCCCGCTAACCAGGCCTCACACACCAACCTAGTGATTCCTTCCCACTCTCCCTCTACTCCCACATACCCTTCTCACCACCACACACTTCCACTACTACTGACTCATCCAACACTTGTGGTTTGATCCTCCCCCTTTCTACTTCAGAGAGTGTACCCTACCATATCAGTCAAAAAACTACTTAAAAAATGGACAAAAATGTAACCTTAATCCCAATGGCATTCCTTCTGAAGTCCTAAAATGTGTGATAACTTTCCAGAACTCTAGTAAACATCTTTAACCTTTCTATCATCACAATATATTCACTTATAATTCCAGTTTCAAAACTCTATACAGCCTCCTCCTCTTGGGAAAACTGATCTATATCCTTCCCCAGCCCAGTCACAAAAACAATCGAAAAGCTCATTTATGAACAGGCCTATGAACACCGTAGCAAATACAGTGTCTTAAATGATTCACCACACAGCTTTTGTAATGGCCACAACACATTAATCACCAAATGTTCTGTCACAGGGTAAATCTTCACATCTGGGAAGATAAGGTGCTTGGCTGATGCTGTCTGTATCTCCATTGACCTCTGCAGTGCCTTTGAAAATGTAGGCCACTCAGTACTAACACTGAATCTTCATACCCAAGGATTCACTGACAATACAGTCAACTGGTTTAAAAATGTAAAATGTTTGCCCTGTAAAAAATGCCAAGTATCCTCTAGCATAGGTACCTTCTCAACCAGAGTCCCACAGGTCTTTATACTTGGTCCCATACTATTCTCTCTCTATTTATAAGTGACATAACAGCAGTCATCCCTCCTTTTAAAGGTTGGGAGTTGGTATAATGGTTAAGGTGTTTATTTTACAGATACAAGATACAGGGTTTGGTTTTCACCTTTGGAAAGGATATTGGTTACGCTTAATATCGCCCAAAAGGACAGCTAGCCTAATACTTACCTGTGTATCTGTAAATCTAAGGTAACCCCTTATGCTGAAAACATAACCCTTCATAGAAGTGGTACATCCTCTTCAGGTGTCTAAACTATTCATAGAATGATTTTTCCTTGACCTGCCAAAGGCTTATTAGTAACCATCTTATTCTAAATAAGACTAAAACAGCAACTATGTTCTTTGGAACACAGCACATGATAACACATCCCCCATCCCTACATACATACATACATACATACATACGTACATATGTACATACATCTAACAATGTGCGTATGACTTCACTCTACAAGTAAAAATATCTTGGCCTAATTTTAGACTTCACCCAGATATTGAAAATCCACATATACTCTACCATGTCAAAAATTACAACTTTACTTAATGCCACCTTTTCCATCTCTAATAACCTAACAAAGGAAACCAAGAAGGCACTAAGAATGTTGTCATACCTAAACTTGACTATGTTCTCCCAAAAATCTTCCTCTACTCAGCTTACAACATAAACAAAATTCAAACATCAGTTAACTCAATACGCAGATTTCACAACCTGTCCCGTCAACTGGACCAGCACTGCCTAACTCTCCATAAAGACAACTGGAATCTCAGCCAGGGAAAGTGGCATCAGTAAAACAGAACCCTTTTAATTGGAACCACCTACTTACAGAGTTCAAGAACAAAAAACAAGTTCCCATATTTTAGAAAGAAGTTTCTATAGCACCTAAAGGAAACCTGCAAATGCTCATGTTTCCTATATAAAGGCTACATCTCTTCCATTACTACTTGGCCACAGGCATTAGTCTCCACCATAAATTAGCAACCCAGCTAGACATGTAACAAGTCTGGTGCTGCTAAGGTAACGGGCCAGCCTTTGTAAATATAAATATGAAGTTATAGTTAACTTCTGAATACTCTGAAATTTGGATTTAGAAAATTTTGTCAAGTTGTGGCGAGGAAATTTGCATGATGAGCAACCACATGCCGGGTATATACAATTCAGAAAAGCAGGGCTGTGTTACAAATCTCTATGTTTGCCCATACCTTACTTGGATAAAAGGAAGTTTCTCTGCTCACCTGTGAGAAAGGGGAGCTTTAAGCAGCCTATCTGTCCCTGGAGGAGTGGTTTCAGCCCAGAAATTAGTAGTTTATTGACCATTTTGGGCTAATTTCTCTTTCATTTCCCTGCTATAAATACCGCATTTGCCCAGTTTTGCGCGCCGGGCAGTGCCAATTAGCTAGGGTAAAACTATTCCCAACTCCACAAAGTCTCCTCTTCAATTTTTCCCTTGGAACTAGACAAACTTTCAACTTAAGCACTCAAGCCATTCATTTCTCAGCCCAGCACTTGCTCAAAACTTATAGCAAGCACTTATAAACCCTAGCACTAGACCCTCCTGTACTGTACAGAATGACACGGCTCTCTATTCGACCTTACCAACCATCCAGTAAAACAGTTCACTGTACCTATCCAGGTATGTCCAAAGGACAGTTTCAGGTGTACTCTCCAGTCCAACTGGTGAATCTAGGCATTTTGAGGCAATGTTACAAATGCCTCATGTACACAGACAACCCTCTCCTCCTACCACCAAACACTAATACATGAGAGAGATGCAATTATACAGCCAAACTGGAGGCTAAGCTTTCTCAATGCAAGACTAGATCAGACAGTTAAGAGGAGAAGGGAAATACTTGCATCACACCACCAGTCTCATATAGACCAATTAAACCAGCACCGGAAAAAACACAGATAAATACATGAAAACATACTCGGAGAACAAAAACGCAAGGGGGCTAGATCCAATCCACAATGATTTATTCACAAATTAATGTAAGCGCTTTCAGTTGACCAAATATACAAACTTCCTCAGACAAATCATTCAAAAAGTGATAAGAATTTAAATGTAAAAACATGGTGACATCATCGCATTCTAATCACGAAATTAAAGCAACAATCATCCCTATAAAATGTATCGTACATATAAAAATATACATGTATAAATGAATAAATGCAAACATTACACCAAATTAAGGCTATTTATCAAATTAAATACTTTTAAACCATGTTAAATATAAAACCTATTGCTACATTTAAAATCTATAAATATATATATATATATATATATATATATATATATATATATATATATATATTATATATACATTAACGTCTCTCCAAAGATTTCAGCTTAAGTAAGCATTTCAAAGAACAAATTTCATTAAGTCCAGGAAACATGTGACCATTCGTTAATAATTGCCACCAGAGCTCCCTATATTCAAGCATTAAAGACCAAGGGCCACCTCTAGGATTAATCTTAACCTGCTCAATCACTAAAAATAGAAAAAAAATGGTCATTATATTGATTAATATGCCTTGCTAAGGCATTCATACAATCATTCCTAGAGATACAATACTGGTGTTCATAAATTCTCTGTTTCATGTGGCACTCAGTCTTACCAATATAAAACTGGGGACAGCATTGGCATTCAGCTAAATACACAACCCCAGTGCTATTACAATTACATCTGTCTTTGATAGAATAGGTGACAGACCTAATAGAAAACTTATTTGAAACTTTAACATGCTTGCACTGGGGACAGCACCCACATTTAAACATCCCGCCTGGTCTAGAAATATAGGGTTGTTTTCTCTCAACCATATTCTTGAGATTAACTCCCTTTTATAAACAATCTTGGGAAAATCTGATATCTTATTTCTCAAATTACCGTCATCCATTAAAAATGTCCAATGATTACATATAATAGATTGCACTTCAAGGGCATCCAGATAAAAGGCAGTAATAAAGGATAGAGAAACATTTGTAAACATGTTTTCTTCAAAACCATTCTCATCCTGTATAAGACCACCTAACGTTGTTCCTGATGGACTGATGCAATTATTTAATAAAGGCTTAAACCAGCCTGAATTTTGTTTTCAGGTAACTTCATCTATTATTCTCTCAATCAAATCAGAGGGGTACCCTCGTGCAGTGAACATCTTCATAATGGTGTTGCATTTGATTTGAAATTCATAATCTAAGATGGTCATACAAGCAGCCCTCACTAACTGCCTCTTTACAACAGACCACTTCTGGAAAAATGGGTGAGAGCTTTCAAAATGTAAGAAGCAGTTGGAATAAGTTGGTTTTCTCTAGATTTTAGCTGTATAACAATTATTACTAATGTCTTTATTCAACAGCACATCCAAAAAGTTGATGCAATCAGTTTTAAATTCATATGTGAATTTTAAAAAGGTAGTGAGACCAGAGATTACTTCAATAAAATGGGCAGCTTCATCATGGTTACCATGAAATAATAGAAAAATATTGTCAAGGTAACATGTATACCAAATTACGTTTTTTTAAAGATGTCATGTTTAAAAAGCATTGTAATCTCCCAATACGACATGACGCAGTTGGCAAAGCTCCCTCCACATGAGGAGCCCATTGCAATACCAGATTTTTGAAGGTAAATATCTCCACCAAACATGACATAATTCTTTGTTAAAACAATGTCAAGAAGATAATCAATTAAGTTGATTTCATCTCCCCTTACACATTATTCAAGTGTAAAAACTCCCTTACCTATGACACCCTTAAATTCTGAGGGATAACGGTGTATAAGTCACACACGTCTATTGTTAAAAATGTACATCACTATGATATTCTAAACTGTTAATGGACTCCAAAAAACACCAAGAGTCATGACAAATCTGAACCTGACCAGCCAAATGTTTCCGCAATGTACTGTCGACTACCTTGGCACACCCATAGGTAATGCTGTTATGGCCGTTGACAATAGGGCGGAATGGGGGCGTTGCTCAAGTCTTTATGCAATTTAGGCAACCCAAAAATCATTGGTGTAACTGGAGAGGGGTTTATTAAATAATTAAACATATCTAAATCTACCATTCCATCAATAAATAAATCCTTCAGTAAGCTTCTAATATGTTATGTTGGTATGCACCATTAAATACATTAAGAGATATTTTCACATAATATTCGGTCAGTAATAAGTTCAATATTTTATCATAATAAACAGTTTCACTCATTAAAACTAGGCCGCCACCTTTATCTGACTTTAAAACACGAATGCCTTGTACTTTCAAAAAATTCAAAGCATCAATCTGACTATCAGACACATTAAGCTTGTTCTTAAATTTATAGCAACTCCTAGTTTTAACTAGATTTCTCAAATCAATCTCACATAATTTTTCAAAACAATTAGGAGAAAAATGCAGCACAGGGTTAAAAACACTGGCAATACAACATTCATTATTGACAGCGGGCAAATTCCCAAGTAAACAGTGTAAATTAAGCTTACGAACAAATATTTTCAAATCTAGCAGTGTATCAACTAGATTCGTACATTTAGAAGGTACAAAAGATAACCCCCTTGATAACAGATTAACCAGATCGTCAGGAGCAACTAAATCAGTAAAATTATATATTTTAAAGTCACCTGATGTGCTGTATAAAATCCGTGGGTATGGATCTAAATGAGAAATGCTCGCATGGCTTAAATTATTGTCCAACATTATCTCCATCGATAATTGTTCTTCTGCTCTGACGTGGTTTTGGATTGCCGTTGTTCATTCTCAATGTGGGATTCTGAAGTGTTTGGCCATTCCGAAAACCCGCGTGATTACCACCTTGGTTCCTATTGGCTTGTTGATATTTAAGCCATTGACTACGCCTAGGGGATTCACAATGTTGGACATTAAGTTCAATACCATCATTAGTACCACTGGTACCTGGTAATTCTATATTAACAGTGTTATCAATCCTTCTTCCTCCTTCGCTTACTATATTTGACGTTGCAGCAGGTGTAGTAAAAGCGACAGTGAGCTCAACTATAGGGGGAGGGGGGTAGCAGTCCCATTGATGCAATCCTTCTGATCTCGTTCAAGTTTTTTATTTTTGTTGAACTTCATCTTTTCAATAGCCTGTTCTATGCTATGGAAAATACGAATAAAGTTGTATTTTTATCTCAAGAAGTCAACATCATTTTTAATTTGGACTTCTAAATCAAATAATTCATTCTTCAATTGCTCAGTTTGTTGCATATAATTTTCAATAAGAAGTGCCAAAAATTCACAACCCTGCTTATCAAACAATGTTAAAAGTTCTTTGTGAAATTGTGAGTTGTGAAATATACCCGAAGGAAAACGCCACTGCCGTAATCCCTTCGGGACATGTGATCTAGTGAGACACTCTTGCAAATAGACAATTTCTAACTGTAATGTTTTTATATTTAAAAAGCTTACTGTCAAAAAGCTTTAAATTGTCAATAATGGTATGCAACACTCGAGGATTACTAGACCCCAAAACGTTGTTCACACCAACAGTATTATAGTTTAGATGAATGGAAGAATTAAAACATTCAGTAAGAGAAGGTATAGTAAAAATCCTGGAAACATCATTTGGTGGATTCTGAGCCACAAAACCAGGATTAGAGTTGCTGCATGGAGAAACAAGAATAGCTTCAGAAGCAGGCAGAGAGTCCGAAGAAATATTCGATAGTGTCAATGCAGACCTTAAATCAGTAGTCGGATGCGTTCTGTGAGTGGAGCTCACCATGTTGGAAGAATGGTCACCAGTGCTGTTTAGTTTGGAAGCCAATTCATCCACACGACTAGTAAGGTACTGTATAAGTAAAGAGAGATTTACAAGTACGCTCGAAGTAGTCTCACTTGTTGAATTAGATACTCCTTCTTGAGAGAATAATGGTGGTGAATCATTATTACCTCCACTTGTCATAATACAAACTAAAATAAAGAAACACTAACCAAACTTCAAAACGAACAAAAAGGCAAGGAGGCTAGATCCAATCCACAACAATTTATTCACAAATTAATGCAAGCGCTTTCGGTTGACAAAATATACAACCTTCCTCAGACAAATCATTCAAAAAATGGTAAGAATTTAAATGTAAAAACATGGTGACATCATCGCATCCTAATCACGAAATTAAAGCAACAATCATCCCTATAAAATATATTATATGTATAAAAATATACATGTATAAATGAATAAATGCAAACATTACACCAAATTAAGGCTATTTATCAAGTTAAATACTTTTAAACCATGTTAAATATAAAACCTATTGCTATATTTAAAATCTATAAATATATATATATATATATTTTATATATATATATATATATATATATATATATTATATATACATTAACATATGTATATATCTGCGGTGGTGGTGCTGCGGTAGCGTTGGCACCTCACAGTAAGATGCTGTCCGGTTCGATTCTCAGCTAGAGCGTCTTCTGTGTGGAGACATGCGTGAATGGGCGTACCTTCGTTGAAGGTTGTGCATCAGGCCTGGCAAGCTGGTACGTAAAAATCAACTGCCAATCATTAGCGGACCGGAGTTCTGCTGTGGTGACCCCTAACTGGGAAAAGCCGAAAGACACAAACAAACATTATATATACATTAACGTCTCTCCAAAGAGTTGAAGGTTGTGCATCAGGCCTGGCAAGCCGGTACGTAAAAATCAACTGCTAATTATTAGCAGACCGGAGTTCCGCTGTGGCGACTCCTAACCGGGAAAAGCCAAAAGACACAAACAAACATTATATATACATTAACGTCTCTCCAAAGATTTGAGCTTAAGTAAGCATTGCAAAGAGCACATTTCATTAAGTCCAGGAAACGTGAGCATTCATTAATAATTGCCACCAGAGCTCCATATATTCAAGCATTAAAGACCAAGGGCCTCCTCTAGGATTAATCTTAACCTGCTCAATCACTAAAAATAGAAAAATAAATGGTCATTATATTGGTTAATATGCCTTGTTAAGGCATTCGTACAATAATTCCTAGAGATACAATACTGGTGTTCATAAATTCTCTGTTTCATGTGGCGCTCAGTCTCACCAATATAAAATTGGGGACAACGTTGGCATTCAGCTAAATACACAACCCCAGTGCTATTACAATTACATCTGTCTTTGATGGAATAGGTGATAGACCTAATAGAAAACTTATTTGAAACTTTAACATGCTTGCACTGGGGACAGCACCCACATTTAAACATCCCGCCTGGTCTAGAAATATAGGGGTGTTTTCTCTCAGCCATATTCTTGAGATTAACTCCCCTTTTATAAACAATCTTGGGAAAATCTGGTATCGTATTTCTCAAACTACCATCATCCATTAAAAAGGCCCAATTTTTACATATAATAGATCGCACTTCATGGGCATCCAGAGAAAAGGCAGTAATAAAGGATAGAAAAACATTTGAAATCGTGTTTTCTTCAAAACCATTCTCATCCTGTATAAGACCACCTAACGTTGTTCCTGATGGACTGATGCAAATATTTAATAAAGGCTTAAACCAGCCTGAATTTTGTTTTCGGGTAAGTTCATCTATTATTCCCTCAATCAAATCAGAGGGGTGGGGTACCCTCGTGCAGTGAACATCTTCATAAGGGTGTCGCATTCGATTTGAAATTCATAATCTAAGATGGTCATACAAGCAGCCCTCACAATATGCCTCTTTACAACAGACCACTTCTGGAAAAATGGGTGAGAGCTTTCAAAATATAAGAAGCAGTTGGAATAAGTTGGTTTTCAGTAGATTTTAGCTGTATAACAATTATTACTAATGTCTTTATTCAACAGCACATCCAAAAAGTTGATGCAATCAATTTTAAATTCATATGTGAATTTTAAAAAGGTAGTGAGATCAGAGATTACTTCAATAAAATGGGCAGCTTCATCATGGTTACCATGAAATAATATAAAAATATTATCAAGGTAACGTGTATACCAAATTACGTTTTTTAAAGATGTCATGTTTAAAAAGCATCGTAATCTCCCAATACGACATGACGCAGCTGGCAAAGCTCCCTCTACATGAGGAGCCCATTGCAATACCAGATTTTTGAAGGTAAATATCTCCACCAAACATAATATAATATAATTGTTTGTTAAAACAATGTCAAGAAAATATTCAATTAAGTCGATTTCATCTCCCCTTACATTATTCAAGTGTAAAAACTCCCTTACCCACGACACCCTTAAATTCTGAGGGATAACAGTGTATAAGTCACACACGTCTATTGTTAAAAAATGTACATCATTACAATATTTTAAACTGTTAATGGACTCCAAAAAACACCAAGAGTCACGACAAATCTGAACCTGACCAGCCAAATGTTTCCGCAATTTACTGTCGACTACCTTGGCACACCCATAGGTAATGCTGTTATGGCCGTCGACAATAGGGCGGAATGGGGGGGTTGCTCAAGTCTTTATGCAATTTAGGCAACCCAAAAATCATTGGTGTAACCGGAGAGGGGTTTATTAAATAATTAAACATATCTAAATCTACCATTCCATCAATAAATAAATCATTCAGTAAGCTTCTAACATGTTGGTATGCACCATTAAATGCATTAAGAGATATTTTCACATAATATTCGGTCAGTAATAAGTTCAATATTTTATCATAATAAACAGTTTCACTCATTAAAACTAGGCCATCACCTTTATCTGACTTTAAAACACGAATGCCTTGTACTTTCAAAAAATTCAAAGCATCAATCTGACTATCAGACACATTAAGCTTGTTCTTAAATTTATAGCAACTCCTAGTTTTAACTAGATTTCTCAAATCAATCTCACATAATTTTTCAAAACAATTAAGAGAAAAATGCAGCAGAGGGTTAAAAACACTGGCAATACAACATTCATTATTGACAGCGGGCAAATTCCCAAGTAAACAGTGTAAATTAAGCTTACGAACAAATATTTTCAAATCTAGCAGTGTATCAACTAGATTCATACATTTAGAAGGTACAAAAGATAACCCCCTTGATAACAGATTAACCAGATCGTCAGGAGCAACTAAATCAGTAAAATTATATATTTTAAAGTCACCTGATGTGCTGTATAAAATCCGTGGGTATGGATCTAAATGAGAAATGTTCGCATGGCTTAAATTATTGTCCAACATTATCTCCGTCGATAATTGTTCTTCTGCTCTGACGTGGTTTTGGATTGCCGTTGTTCACTCTCAATGTGGGATTCTGAAGTGTTGGGCCATTCCGAAAACCCATGTGATTACCACCTTGGTTCCTATTGGCTTGTTGATATTTAAGCCATTGACTACGCCTAGGGGATTCACAATGTTGGACATTAAGTTCATTACCATCATTAGTACCACTGGTACCTGGTAATTCTATATTAACAGTGTTATCAACCCTTCTTCCTCCAACGCTTTCTATATTTGACGTTGCAGCAGGTGTAGTAAAAGTGACAGTGGGCTCAACCATAGGGGAGGGGGGTAGCAGTCCCACTGATGTAATCCTTCTGATCTTGTTCAAGTTTTTTTATTTTTGTTGAACTTCATATTTTCAATAGCCTGTTCTATGCTATTGAAAATACGAATAAAGTCATATTTATATCTCAAGAAGTCAACATCATTTTTAATTTGGACTTCTAAATCAGATAATTCATTCTTCAATTGCTCAGTTTGTTGCATATAATTTTCAATAAGAAGCACCAAAAATTCACAACCCTGCTTATCAAACAATGTTAAAAGTTCTTTGTGAAATTGTGAGTTGTGAATTACACCCGAAGGGAAACGCCACTGCCGTAACCCTTCGGGACATGTGATCTAGTGAGACAGTCTTGCAAATAGACAATCTCTAACTGTAATTTTTTATATTTAAAAAGCTTACTGTCAAAAAGCTTTAAATTGTCAATAATGGTATGCAACACTCGAGGATTACAATACCCCAAAATGTTCTTTACACCAACAGTATTATAGCTTAGATGAATGGAAGAATTAAAACATTCATTAAGAGAAGGTATAGTAAAAATCCCGGAAACATCATTTGGTGGATTCTGAGCCACAAAACCAGGATTAGAGTTGCTGTTAGGTCATGGAGAAACAAGAATAGCTCCAGAAGCAGGCAGAGAGTCCAAAGAAATATTCGATAGTGTCAATGCAGACCTTAAATCAGTAGTCGGATGCGTTCTGTGAGTGGAGCTCACCATGTTGGAAGAACGGTCACCAGTACTGTTTAGTTTGGAAGCCAATTCATCCACATGACTAGTAAGGTACTGTATAAGTAAAGTGAGATTTACAAGTACGCTCGAAGTAGTCTCACTTGTTGAATTAGATACTCCTTCTTGAGAGAATAATGGTGGTGAATCATTATTACCTCCACTTGTCATAATACAAACTAAAATAAAGAAACACTAACCAAACTTCAAGAAGAAAAAAAAGGCAAGGAGGCTAGATCCAATCCACAGCAATTTATTCACAAATGAATGCAAGCGCTTTCGGTTGACAAAATATACAACCTTCCTCAGAAAAATCATTCAAAAAATGGTAAGAATTTAAATGTAAAAACATGGTGACATCATCGCATCCTAATCACAAAATTAAAGCAACAATCATCCCTATAAAATATATTATATGTATAAAAATGGATCTACCTGACTTGGTCGACATTTCACATAATCGACAGTTTATTTGGTTGACAGTTCATTTGATCGACAAGCATTTGCCCCCTTCCCCAATGTTGTGCGACCCTGGAGTTGATATATATATATAGTTAGTGGGGCTAAGCCCCACCTAAAATTCTTGTCGATCAAATGAACTTAAAAATATACATGTATAAATGAATAAATGCAAACATTACACCAAATTAAGGCTATTTATCAAGTTAAATACTTTTAAACCATGTTAAATATAAAACCTATTGCTATATTTAAAATCTATAAATATATATATATATATATATATATATATATATATATATATATATATATATTATATTATATATACATTAATGTCTCTCCATAGATTTGAGCTTAAGTAAGCATTTCAAAGAGCACATTTCATTAAGTCCAGGAAACGTGAGCATTCATTAATAATTGCCACCAGAGCTCCATATATTCAAGCATTAAAGACCAAGGGCCATCTGTAGGAATAATCTTAACCTGCTCAATCACTAAAAATAGAAAAAAATGGTCATTATATTGATTAATATGCCTTGTTAAGGCATTCATACAATCATTCCTAGAGATACAATACTGGTGTTCATAAATTCTGTTTCATGTGACGCTCAGTCTTACCAATATAAAATTGGGGACAACGTTGGCATTCAGCTAAATACACAATACACAAATACTCGGAGGCTCTAAATAAAAATCTGCAAAACCAACAGAGACCTCCAAAGCAAACAACCAAGCAATCTCTACCCCCCAGCACAAACCATGAAACACATACTTCACAAAACCAGTGTGCCATGCAATCACAGCCCTTAAGGCAAAATAACATACCCAACATACTAGTAATAGGTGACTCTATAGTCAGGCACACTGACGTCCCACTCACTAGGCTGAATAAGAAGAAGGTTACTGTTAGCTGCCTGTTGGGTGCCAGGATCCACCACATAACACAAGCACTCAGGTCACTCCAGAACAAGTACAAATATGACTCTGTCATTGTCCATGTTGGTGTGAATGACCTGAGCCGTACCTCCCTGAACTACATGAAAAGAGACATGGAAGAGCTCTCTGATTACGTAGCCCAGGCTGGTATGACCTTGACCCTGAGTAGCATCCTGCCCTCTCCAAGAACGATACCACTGTATAAAGAAAAAAATTCTCGATTTCAACAATTGGCTAAGTTTCTGGTGTCATTCAAAGGGGATCCAGTGTCTCTTCACCTGGGATGACATGCTCGACAAGCCACACTGCTTCACTAGAGATGACTTGCCCCTGTCACCCATAGGCTTTCGAATACTGGCCAAGGCTCTTGCCACCCCCATAGTGCCTTTTTTAGGCAAGGCTTAAAAGACAAACCCACCACCGTAAATAGCACAAGTAACAAAAAACTAAGGGCAATGCTACTCAGTGCCAGAAGTCTAAACCTCAAAATGCATGCACTTGAGGCACTCCTCGGTATGGAGAAAATCGATATATGTGTAGTAACAGAAACCTGGTTTAAGAGCACCCCAGCACTACCAGGCTACAACTCATACCATACATTTCAGCCACAGAATCCAAACCGAAATACAAAAGGCGGGGGTGTATCCATATTCATCAAGGATACCCACACCTCCAGATTAGTGGCACAGCACGGTGCTTCAGAGATTGTCCACGTGCAACTAACAATGGGCAAAACTGCAATTCAAATTGTAGCTTGCTACAGATCACCCACCATGTCCCAGGACCTCCATTCCACATTTCTGGAAACACTGGGAAACATAAAGGTCCTACCAAACACCCTAATATTGGGTGATTTCAATTACCTGAACATTAACTGGGAGAACTACTCAAGTACTAACTCCCTTGCCCAGCATTTCCTAGAATTTATAAACTCAAATGCCTTGGTTCAACTGGTCAACACTCCCACCAGAGGTGACAACATATTGGACCTGGTCATCACCAACATGGGTGACCGGTGTTTCACACTGGAGGTCAACCCCTCACTGGTTAGATCTGACCATAAACAAATCACTTTGGATATCTACATTCCACCCCCACCCCCGGACAAGGAAACCACCGTGAAAAACTTTTCAAAAGCAAACTTCACGTTACTTAAGACTAAGGTGGAAAGTTTCAAAGCCCCCATGCTGAAGGATAATGCTGTCCAAGCTGCAAAATCCTTTACTAATGCATTGTATGGGCACCTACAACAATGCATGGATCGTGCGATCTCAAGCAAAACCAAGACTCACTCCTCCAAGAAAAGGAAACCAGTCTGGTGGACTCCTGCCATAAGCAAGCTATACAATAGAAGGAGGAAACTAGTACAGAAAAGAGTAAAATCCCAAGAAGGGAAGACATCCCTGATCAGTATCAGGAAGAAACTATGATCTCTCATAAAATCATCCAAGGCGAGCTTTGAAAGAAAAATTGCCAAGGACAACAAAGACAACCACAAGGCATTCTTTAGCTATGTCACACTGTTCAAACTCAGCCTCTCAACAGGCTATGTACCCATAGAGCAGCACGCAGCAATGGTTATTCCACTCCACAAAGGTGGAGCCACAACAGACCCCGGGAACCATCACCCTATAAGCCTGACTAGCTTGGTCTGCAAGGCTATGGAGCGCATCATCATGGAACTCATTAACAGAGACATTGGGAACCTCCCAACACTGAACCCTACCCAATTTGGCTTTGTTAAGAGCAGATCATGCCTCCTAAGCCTCGTGGACTTCTTTGAGACAGTTAGCAAAGCTATGGACGGGGGAAAGGTGGTACACACAGCCTACCAAGACCTTGCTAAGGCCTTCGACACCATTCCCCATTCTGGTATTATAGACAAGCTCACCAGCCTGAACATAAACCCGTACGTCACAAGATGGGTTGCCAACTGGCTCATGGACAAAACCCACATGGTGAGAGTTGTGGGAGCTAAGTCCAACTCTAAACCAGTTAAAAGTGGCATTCCCCAGGGCTCAGTCCTAGGACCCCCTCCTGTTCAGCATATACTTCTCAGAGGTACAGGCAAGCACAGGAGGACTATGGCTGACCAAGTTCGCAGATGACTGCAAACTAGGGGCTATAATTGACTCTCCAGCTGACACAGACATCCTCCAAAAGGGTCTCACTGAGATGGATACCTGGTGTCAAAATCATGGCCTCAAGCTAAATGCCAAAAAGTGCATAGTCATCCCCTTTGGAAAAAATAAAGTACCCACAAACTACCACATAGGTGGTAGTCCCCTAAATACGGAAGACGTAATAAGGGGTCTGGGGACCCAAGTAGATAGTAATCTCACCTTTGATAATCACATTTCCAAAGTGGTTAGAAGATCCTTCTACATGGCTCACCTAATCAGAAAAGGGTTCGCATCCAGATCAAAAGAGGTCATTGTGCCCCTCTACTCATCACTCTGACCCATCATAGAGTACAATGCCCCATTTGGGATGTACCTTACTAGACACCTGCAACAGCTGGAAGACCACAGAAGTACCTCACCAAAAGGATCACTGGCCTCAAACAGATGCCCTATGCAGCTCGACTAAAGAAACTTCAGCTGTACTCAGTTGCATACCGCCTACTCAGAGGTGTCTCTGCCTGACATACAAGGCCATGTCCAACCCAGAATTGATGGACATGCTCCACCTAAAGAAAACCTTAGCCCCTCGAGCCACATGCTCTAGGGATCTAAACCTCACCACAACAATAAATAGGATGTGCGGAGGGATAGATTCCTGTTCCAGAGACTTCCCATGCTTTGGAACAAGATTCCAATCTACATTAGACAGAGCTCCTCGCTAACACTATTCAAAAGAAACCTTGACGAGTGGATGGAAATCAGAAAGTTTACCCCAGGGATCACTTCAGTGGCTCTGCTGAACAGAGGCACAGGGAACTAATCTAAGGGGGCGATGAAAGCCAACACATTCTAGCTAGGCTTATAAATGCCTTCGGGCAGATAGCCTAGTACCAACCTATGAACCTATGAACAAGCTCTGTGGTATGGCCAGTCCAAGCACCACAATTAGGCATGGTATCACTAATGGCCATGTAATGACATAGTAAATAGCAACATTATAAAAGTAAGCATCTCTGTTTATGTTAATGACATAAAACAATATGTTGGAGTGATTCATCATTGTAGATGTGTCAGTGTATATTTGAACTTGGCCAAATACCGAGCAGTGCTGGGGCCTGCTGCAACTTTAGTAAAAGTATATCTGCAAGAGGCTCTTATTGCCGCTGCTATGCCTGACAGTGCATGAAGTTGCCCACCTGAGGTGCAGGAGTCATCCAACCACACTTAACTTTTCATGGACTACATGACACTGACGTATTCATAACTGTCTTGATAGGGACACCCTTCAAGAAATCATGGGCATGTGTCAGCCTCATCTGTAGCCTCATGGAAGTCATGGAGTACCTATCTCAGTGAGTACAAAGGTATGTGTGGCTTTATGTGTATTAGTTACAGGGTCCTTTCAGTGACCTACTGTAATCACACCCAGGTATCTCAGGCATCTGCCTTCAAGATGCTCCGTCAGCTTCTGGATGCCATGCTTCTGCATGTCGGGAAAAATTGTGGCTCCTACATTCCTCAGAGGAGGGAGTAACACCATGTGGGATTTCTATGATATAGCCCACTTCCCTGAGGTACTGAGGCAATAGACTGTACCCGCATTTAAATAAAGGCCACAAATTGTGAATGAGGTAGGAGGTACGTGAACCCCAAAGGGTATCATTCAGTCAAATGCCAGGTGGTCTGTAATCACAGGGTAATATCTATATTGTAAGTGCAAGTTACCTAAGCAGTTATCATAACTTCCACATATAGCACACCTGTGACCTGTACCAATGGATTGTGAGGGAAGACTTCCTACAGAAACATCTTGTTAGTGATGTAAGAGATGCCTTGGAACACTGGCTACCCATACATACATGATACCCATAAGAAATCCACAAACTCAAACAGATAGTGGGAACAGTTATGCCCAAATACAACCAGAAACATTTTTGAGTATCTATTTGTGCTGCTGACATCACAAGTTCACTGTATGGATCCATTTTTTGGTGCCCTGCAGCATGGCCTGCCACATTTGCCAAAATACTGTCTATGTGTGCAATGTTAGACAATACTGTATTTAGGAGGTAGTTACAGCAGGATGGGCACTTTCAGGGGCAGAAGTTCTTTGCACAACCAGTAGCACAGGCTAAGTGAAACAAGCAGTCAGAGGAGAAGCAACAGTAGGGAATGATCATGCCACACAGAGGCAGGCAGAGTATTCTGTGGCACTACCAAAGAGGCAGCCGCGTGCACATAGCTTCAGAGTGAGTATAGCATACAAGAGTAAAAGCATATACACTGCAGTAAAAATAATGCATGCAATACAAACACCAGGCTATGATTATCCATGCATAGGTTGGTCATATTGTGCATCAGACATAGGCAACCCAAGTAACGAAGTACAAAGGGCAGGGCATTGTTATCATCATTTGCACAGGTGGAGAAATGGGCATAGGAATGAATGTCTTTTAAAGTGAAGTGTGTGATGGTGAGTGCCCAGGAGTATGGAAGCAAAATGTGCTGCTCTGGGAAATGTCAGCCTGTGGGAGGGGTAGTGGATCTTTAATGTTGAGAAGGACCATTGTCAGTGGAGGTATGTGATGTATGGGCCAGGCCATTGTTGTGATGTGAGTATGTGTCTGCAGGAGCACAGCCTCATTGGTAGTGGCAGAACTGCAGCATGTTCTACTTGACAGGTCCAGGGCATGCATGGCAGAAGGTTCAGCATGCCATGCATTCCTCTGCCAACACCAGCTGGCTGTGCCAAGAAGTGTACTGGAAGCACCATGAACCTGGCTAGATCCTGGTATGCTGTGTGGCCTTGAGCAACATCTGCTATGAGACATGCTACTGTGATGACTGCCATGGCCACTGAGACAGCCTGTCCTGGGAGTAGACGCCTCCACAACAGATGCTCCTGTGGAAGTGCTAGCACTGCAGGATCAGAATCTTGGTCATCCATGATGGCATTGGCTATCATCTGTGGATGCAGCAGATGAGAGTCTCTGTAGATGGCCCCAACACCCTGGCAGGCCAGCCAGAAAAGACAGTGCACAATTTTGAGTATAATTGAGTTTGTACAAGGAATCACACACATATGGGACATACACTCCTGTAGGTCATCACACACACACAAGCACACCATGCATCACCCTCACAATCTCAGCTATGGCTACAATGGTACTAGCCTCTGCCTCCACAATGGCCCCACACATATATAGAGTTACAGAGACTGACGCACCAAACTCAGGTGTGGATGGTAACCATGTCTCCAATGAGCAGCATTACCCACCTCCCCTGTGTGAATCTCGCAACCTATGAGTACTAGGAATAAATTCTGGCCTTTGTTCACTGGCAGCCTAGCACACTCCCCTAATTGACAGTTTCCCCATTCACCTGCCCCACCCCCAAGATGCATGGGTAGCCTGGGTATCCACAGGCATACAGGCTGTGTAGCCTGGGTATCTGCAGGCATACAGGCTGTGTCCATGGTCTGGAAAGGGGGATGTAGTGGTCACATTCTCTGTGTCTAACCCCCACTCTCTACTCCCTGACTGTGCCAGCTCATCCCTGCCATCATTAGCAGAGCCTTTATATCCTCTAACATCAGACAGGGACAATCCCACAGTGCTGGTGCTGGATAAAGAATAAACTGTAAATACACCAAAGCACAAAATATCCAGTGTATGTCCCAGTACCAGAAGTACCCATGCAATCAAGAGTTTAACAAATATTAACATGATAAAAAGTAATATTTTATGTACATACTTTGTAGAGGTGGCTACTGGTGTTGAACCCCTGATGTAACGGTATACCATAAATGAGACAGATTTAATATGTTTTATAGTGACAAAGGTGTACAGAAGAATTGCAGGTATTGATACACAGAAACAGGTCACCATACCTTAGTCATCTGCAGTGAATTATCCCAACATCCAGCATCACATTGTGGGAGTCTCTTCCTCTAACCTCTTACCTTATTCACACTTCCTTGCTACCTTACATGAGTACTTTTTCTCCATATACATATGCTTGGGGTAAAACAACAGAGCAGCACACAAGCCTTATGACCATGTGACCATGTAGAGTGGCCACAAATCTTCCTTCTCTTACTGCACCTGTACACATTGGATCATGACAGCTGCCCCTTGAGAGAGGCAGACTACTGCTGCTCGTATTTCCCTGTGGTCACAGCAATGTCCTACACAACCCTTCTGCAGTTCCCCACTGCCACAGCAACAAGGATCTTTCTTGTGCTGTTCATCACTCACACTTGGCTGGCTGCATACACTGTTAATGAGCATTGGGACTCATTGTGATACACATAAAACAGAGTATGGTTGTCTGCAAATGCAAACATGATGTTTCTGAATCCCAGGGTGAATCTAACTGATACCTAGAAGATTTCTGAAACAAGCACAACCACTCTCTCATCACCTTTCCCTCCCTACAAGAGTTAGACTCTCTTTTTTCTCACCTTTTTCCAAAACTCTTATTTCTGATACTTCCAAGCAACATTCAGATTCCACGGGAATATCAAAATAGCCCTTCAGTGCATTACAGAACAGCTATTAAGAACTGTGTACATAGAAACATGCCAAGTATGTAAAACTGTATTGTTAAGAATTTTTGGCAGTGTACATGGCAGTTTGTCACGGACAAGTACGTAAAACTATATTACTCTCATAAACCAAAAAGAACGAATGCCCTCCAGACAAAACCAATACCAAAAGGAATAGGAGTGCAAATGACTCAGAGAGAAACCATGAACTTGCTTCAAGCCAAATAACTAAATTTTATTTCTATTCCACCGCCAGAACACATAAAACATTAACGCTTTGTATTACACCATGCATTTTCGTCCTCATTCAATGGACTTTATCAGATGCTCCGTTTAAAATCTCTGATTCCATTTATACTGTTTCTAAAACCAAACGAACCAATAAAATACCATCACTTGATTTAAAAAAACAAATAATCTCTCATTTGGGCTCATGTATATTAATCACATATACCTCCTTTAAACTCATAAATGTTACCTTGATTTTTTATATAAAATATTATTATAAATACATTTTATTGAATAAAATCGTAATTTTCCACCACATTTACCTTAAAAAGAACTTTTATACATCAGTGACATAGGAGAATGGACTATGAAAGAATTTATTTGATTCATTCTTTTGGAACTTAAATTCTTAATGAACAGTGCCACCTTCTGTTCCACCTAAATATTACATGTACCAAACTTTCTTTCACAGCTTAGCAGACCTTAATTTTAAAAGTGGTAATATAGACAGGTAATCATTTAAGCCTGGTGTTTTACTGTTTCTAGGGTTACTTGCCACCATAATTCCTTATACCCTATTTTCTCTTCCCATGGGCAACCCCTGATATCATTTTTAATTTGTTCTAGAACAAAAAAAAGGAATTTATAACCCTCACACACCTTAGAATGCTTAAATAATGCGTTTGTTTCTTTCCCTTTCATTATGTCATAAGTGTGTTCGTAAATTCTCCTTTTTAAAGTTCTCTCCGTTTTTCCCACATAAAAGGAATTACATTTCTGGCAGATGGAAAGATATACTAACCCCCTAGACTCACAATTATAATATCCTTTACTAACTACCCATCTTTCCCTACTTTCTAAAAAAATTCTTTCCTCATTTATGATATATTCACATTAGTTACACTGTCCACATTTGCAAATACCTAGTTTCCCTCCATTTCTTACACCATAATTTCTTTTATTATTTCTATTCTTATTTTCTAGGATGTCCTTTATACTACTTGAATTTCTAAAGACCACTTTGGATGTTATCCTGGATATACCTTCAAAATCTGTGAAGGAAATAAACCTATCCCATTCTTTGTGAAAAATTGCTTTTATGTTATTATTAATTGCATTATATTCTAAAACAAGTGCCTGCTGATATTCCTCATTGCCATTTATTCCTTTATTTTCACCTACATTATTTTCATCCAGTTTGATCCCCTTTATTGGTTTAAATTTATCAGTTCTCGCTTTTTCCACCTCAGACCTAATGTTTTTGACAAAATCCTTAGGGTACCCCCTTTTTATAAACATCTTCTCTAATAAATTACACTCATTCCAAAAGTCACTATCCATACTAGTCATACGTGACCCCCTAACAAATTGTCCTTTCACTATGTTCTTCTTACAATGTGCAGGATGTGCACTATTATAGTGAAGGAAAGAATTACAAAAAGTTGATTTCCTATGAACCCTAGTTTCCAAGGAATTATTTACCTTGTATATTTCTAGGTCTAGATATTGTAAACTTTCATAAGATATTTTATAAGTAAACTTAAGGAAATCTGTGGTCTTACTAATATACTCCATAAATTCTTCAAATTTTTGATTATCCCCTGTCCAGAGAATTACTATATCATCTAAAAATCTACGATATAGCATCCAACAGGAATTGAAACTAGAATTTAAGACATGTGTTTCCTCCCACTTAGCCAAAACTAAGTTTGCAAAGGTAGGGGCAGAGGCCACACCCACGGCTACCCCTTGAGTTTGTTGAAAGAATTCACCATTAAAAATCAAAAAAATATTCTTCAAGACTATATTCATTAATCCTGTGCTCACTACCTTTTCTCTGTGGGTTAAACTTTTATCTTGAAACACAATGTCCTCAAATATTTTCATTCCTGCCACATAAGGGATGGAGGAAAATAGGTCAACTATGTCTATAGTGACAAATAATAAATTTTCAGTACACAAATCTGGAGTGATTTCTCTTAATAGGTCCCAAGAATCTTTTAATATGACTTTCTTGTTGACCCAAATATGTTTTGTTTTAGTATCCACGTATTTTGCTAAAGACAATGTTTTCGAGCCATCAGCCGATACTATAGGCCTGAGTGGGGGGGTCTTCCAAATTTTTATGGATCTTGGGGATTCCAAATATTATAGGGATTTTTGGTTTTTCAACCTTCAAATATGTGTACATTTTTTATCAATGGTGCCTTCATGGACCATATTTTCTAATTCTGAGTCTATTCTATTATAGGCCAGATTCACTTCATTCCTAGAGACACAGGTGTATTTAATTTCATCCCTAAGCATTTCATTCATCTTCCCTTCATATTGTATAAGATCCATAATTGCAATCTCCCCACCCTTATCTGGTTTCATTATTCTCACATTAAAATTGGATTTTAATTCTTCCAAAACTTTATTTTCTTCCCTGTTAAGGTTCATATTATATCTAATTCTTCTTTGCGAATTCCTGATTTCTTTTTCCAAAACACACTCCAGGTTTTTTAACTGATGATGCATAGGTGGATTAAACATAGTTTTCCTTCTTAATACTTGATCATTATAAACTGTATTTTTTGTATTATCTTTGGAAAATAATATTTCCAAATTTACTTTCCTCAAAAACAATTTAATGTCCAGAAATGTTCTCGTTAGATCTCCTTTAACATAAGGGATGAATTTAAGTCCCTTCCCTAAGAGATTAAAATGTTCCTTCACTAGGGGAACATTACTGAAATTGTAAATAGAGAATCCATTATAGGTACTTCTATATCCTTCCACTTTTATCTCCTGTTCGAGATTTCCTACATCCAGGACAGGGGTACAAATATCTAATATCTCACCCTCCCTCTCCCCCCCCCCCATTTGAAAATTTCCATTTTGTTGTCCTTGTTTATTGGGAAACCTATTTTCCCTACCTAAAGGGGAAAATTCTCTATTGAAATCATATTCATTCCATTCACCTATTTTCTGGTCATTATCCTGTATATTATTTTTCTCCTGTCTATATGTTTTTCTATTCATGTAGGGTGGCTTGGGGTAACTAACATTATCTTCATAATCTTGAAGGTCCCTTCTTAATTTTTTCATTTTTCTGTTCACCAACTCTTCACATTTACCATCAATTTCACTTCTCACTTTAAAATATTTTTCTTTTTCTTACCTTATCCCAAAAATAAGGTCTTCTTTTATATAACCATCCAGTTCATCAATTTATTTTTGCAAAATTTCTAATGTCCTACCATTCTCCTTAATAATTAATTTTGAAGATGGGTAGTTAGTAAAGGATATTATAATTGTGAGTCTAGGGGGTTAGTATATCTTGCCATCTGCCAGAAATGTAATTCCTTTTATGTGGGCAAAACGGAGAGAACTTTAAAAAGGAAAATTTACGAAAACACTTATGATATAATGAAAGGGAAAGAACCAAATGCATTATTTAAGCATTCTAAGGTGTGTGAGGGTTATAAATTCCTTTTTTTTTGTTCTAGAACAAATTAAAAATTATTCAGTTAAAAAGTGACTGGTGTTCAGGCTGATAAGTTTTTTACTATCACAGGATATAAAAGTTACTCTGTACCTGTGCAAATCAAACAGCACAGGATAGAAAAATTATTGCTCTTTCCAAGTGGAAAAAAAACCTGCTATAGGCTATTATTCCCAGTAATGTAGTCAAAACACTTATAGTGAATTATAGAACTCAGAACGCTAAAGTGCATTCAATGCCAACAGTACCTTAAGTGCTTTTCAACGGGACACCAAAGCAGTATTCACTTCTCCAAGCTGGCGTAACTTGAAATATCCAGCTAAAACACTTGTAGTGAATTATAGAACTCAGAATGCTAAAATGCGTTCAATGCCAACAGTACCTTAAATGCTTTTCAACGGAACACCAAAGCAATATTCACTTCTTCAAGCTGGCGTAACTTGAAATATCCAGCTAAAACGCCCAAACAGTATTCACTTCTCCAGGCTTATCCAAAACCAAACTGAAAGGCACAAATTTTCAGTAACCAGTCCCAATAAGATACAGTCAAAGCTTGTTCTTAGCGGCAGTTAATCTTTAAAATAAATCACGTATTACTTTCAAAGGTCAAAAACGTTTTTATTGTAACAAACATCGGCTAGCGCTTTCACTTACTGGCTTCCTCAGGCCGTTAAAATAATCCCAATGTTACATACCCTATATAACTTTAGGGATTTAAAAATCCTGATGTCACTTCCTGTAAACTAATACATTTCTTGATACTTTATTTCCCACAAAAGAATGCATATTACAATTTCATTCAACACTTCAATTCCTACTTATATTACTTAATACATACTTTTATAGCAGGAATTGATATGAACAAAAATCAGTAATGCGCAATATTAATATCTCAAAGTAAAATACATTCATATTTAAAAACATTAAAATTGCATAATAAAAAGTATAAAGAAATAAGTTCATTTAATATATTCATTTAGTATTCGTCCCATTTCCAAATTTAAATTCTAATAAATACTTAATTATTCATGCATATAGTTATAAAGTCTCCATAGACATAAACAAAATGCGGTGATTTGATTTCCTCAGTTGCGCTTAGTACATATTAGAATATATGATGTTATTAAATTAAATCCATTTCATATTGTATTAAATCTTAAGGGACAGTCAGATATCTTAAAATTTTCTTGCATATATTATCGCTAAGCGATGTCCATTACTAAAAATCCATAACCTTAGAATTCAGTCTAGTATCTTAGATTTTCCTTACGTGATTCGTTGCTAGATATTATTCACTAGTATCTATGTTATATATGTTTACTGACAATCATGTGTATGATACTTATAAAATTATACTAAAATGTACACATATTTTCATGTCTTTACCCCAGGTTACTAAAAATTATACCTTTTATATTGTCATGCAAGCAATCATTATCAGATACACTAAATGTATAAATGATAAAATATCAGCTGTATTCATCTTTCGTTTGCATTATTTTATCTATAACTTAATTATAGTGTGTATCTTCTATCTATCATACGTAAACTAGTATAAGTTCATATTTATATCAAAATCCATAATATTATAATTCTACTACCATAAATGAATTAATAAAAGCATTTAATACTAACCATTATGTAAACAAATAATGCTACCTATAATAGTAGTACGATGTTCAAGTTCATTCTTCTTATACTTGTATTACATTATATATATATATAGTATCTTAGATACTATGGGCAGATCATATTGGACCAGCATTCATACCTATTTGGGTCCCTTCAAATTTTATTTAGTACGATTATTATAACAAGGGCATGTATCATATAGACTATTTAAAACAGTCTATCCATCAATACAATGCCCCATTATAAATAAATAAATAAATTGAATGCCCAATATAAAACTGCTATTTTTATTAAAGCATACATCGTATATCCTAAAAAGAACACAATATTTTTCAATACATAATAGCTTTCAATACGCTATCTCATTTCAAGGAATATCAAATGTAAAATCCTACATAAGAAATTCCTATTCATAAATAATCCATAATTAATAAAAATATAATAATAAATACATAAATGAGTAAATATTATTGGAATTTTTTCAGTGAATATTCATTATTCTCATATACATTTGTGTATTTATACATAGTAAACAATGCTTGACAATATCAAGTTGATATATATATGTGTATACATTTATATATTTGCTTATTGTCACACTCTATTGAAAAAACAATGCTATCTAACCTTTTTATTAATATTTAGCCTCCTGGCTTTTAAGATGGGTTTGATAGGGATTTTACCATTTAAACCTGGATTCTGATCTGCTCTAAGTCGAACAATCCAATTCATTTCGAGTTCTTCTGTTTTATTAGTATCATCTCCCCGTCTGATATTTGTATAATTATTCTGTAGTACCTTAAATTTAAAAGTATGTTCTGTAGATGTAATAATTACGTGCTTAGACAGGGCATTGGTAGTGGACCCTATCTTGATATTGTACAGATGTTCCCTGATACGGTCTCTCAAACGCCGATCAGTTTTCCCTATGTAAAAGGCGGGACAAACTGTACACAAGGCAATGTATACTATATGTGTAGTATCACATGTGGCTTTAGCTGTTAATGTGTAATGCTGTGATGTTACAGGATGTATAAATTCTGCCAAGGTATCGATATATGCACAATAATTACATTTCCTACAAGGTGTGGTTGCATGTATATCTGATGTTATTGCTTGTCTTTCTGACATCTTATTAGGTCCACATAACTTCCTATATAAATTATATTTATTTTTATAGGTATATCTAGGGGTTTCTCCAACAATTCTGTGTATCTCAGGGTTGACAGTCAAAATTCCCCAGTATTTTTCATATATTTGTCTAATATTCACAATGTCTTGTGTATAATATAAAACTACTCTCATTTGATTATCTGTCTCTTTACTTATACTATCTGGGGAGTTTAGATGTTCTTTATAATAATCAGAAAAATATGGATGGGCCCTATTCATCCTCATGTCATGCACTTTATTAGTTTCTATTTTAACTTCTAATTCTCCATATGATCTCACCATAAATTGTTGCTTCAAACTTTCAATTTCAGTATTGTATCCATGTTCAGTGGAATTCAGTCGTGATGTTCTCATTGCTTGAACTCTTATAACATTTTTGAAAACAAACCCAGGGTGCATACTTTCTCTATGCAGCAATGTATTTCTATAACAGCTTTTCTTATAAGTACCTGTATTTAATTTTCCATTGGTTAGCTTCTCTACATATACATCTAGGAAGCTAATCCGGTATTGCGATCTGCCATCACTAGGTTGGCGTAGCTATTGGCACAAGACGTGCCCATAGCTACGCCATCCTTTTGTATGTATACTTCATTCTTGAATACAAAGATGGGCACGTCTTGTGCCAATAGCTACGCCAACCTCATGATGGCAGATTGGGAAATACAGTATTTGTTTAAAATGGAATCATTTAAGAAAAATGTGATACTATATAATAGATTTGTAGGTGACCTCTTTCTTATTTGGGCATCTGATAGAACAAGTCTTGGGGATTTTTTGGATGAAATCAATATGCATACAGAATATTTAAAGTTTACTATGGAAACATCACAATACCGGATTAGCTTCCTAGATGTATATGTAGAGAAGCTAACCAATGGAAAATTAAATACATGTACTTATAAGAAAAGCTGTTATAGAAATACATTGCTGCATAGAGAAAGTATGCACCCTGGGTTTGTTTTCAAAAATGTTATAAGAGGTCAAGCAATGAGAACATCACGACTGAATTCCACTGAACATGGATACAATACTGAAATTGAAAGTTTGAAGCAACAATTTATGGTGAGATCATATGGAGAATTAGAAGTTAAAATAGAAACTAATAAAGTGCATGACATGAGGATGAATAGGGCCCATCCATATTTTTCTGATTATTATAAAGAACATCTAAACTCCCCAGATAGTATAAGTAAAGAGACAGATAATCAAATGAGAGTAGTTTTATATTATGCACAAGACATTGTGAATATTAGACAAATATATGAAAAATACTGGGGAATTTTGACTGTCAACCCTGAGATACACAGAATTGTTGGAGAAACCCCTAGATATACCTATAAAAATAAATATAATTTATATAAGAAGTTATGTGGACCTAATAGGATGTCAGAAAGACAAGCAATAACATCAGATATACATGCAACCACACCTTGTAGGAAATGTAATTATTGTGCATATATCAATACCTTGGCAGAATTTATACATCCTGTAACATCACAGCATTACATATTAACAGCTAAAGCCACATGTGATACTACACATATAGTATAAATTCCTTTGTGTACATTGTCCCGCCTTTTACATAGGGAAAACTGATCGGCGTTTGAGAGACCGTATCAGGGAACATCTGTACAATATTAAGATAGGGTCTACCCCCAATGCCCTGTCTAAGCATGTAATTAGTACATCTATAGAACATACTTTTAAATTTAAGGTATTACAGAACAACTATATTAATATCAGACGGGGAGATATTACTAATAAAACAGAAGAACTTGAGATGAACTGGATCATTCGACTTAGAGCAGACCGGAATCCAGGTTTAAATGACAGAATTCCAATTAGACCCATCTTAAAAGCCAGGAGGCTAAACATTAATAAAAAGGTTAGATAGTACTGTTGTTAGAGTGTGACAATAAGCAAATATATAAATGTATACACATATATATATCAACTTGATATTGTCAAGCATTGTTTACTATGTATAAATACACAAATGTATATGAGAATAATGAATATTCACTGAAAAATTTCCAATAATATTTACTCATTTATGTATTTATTATTATATTTTTATTAATTATGGATTATTTATGAATAGGAATTTCTTATGTAGGATTTTACATTTGATATTCCTTGAAATGAGATAGCGTATTGAAAGCTATTATGTATTGAAAAATATTGTGTTCTTTTTAGGATATACGATGTATGCTTTAGTAAAAATAACAGTTTTATATTGGGCATTCAATTTATTTATTTATTTATAATGGGGCATTGTATTGATGGATAGACTGTTTTAAATAGTCTATATGATACATGCCCTTGTTTTGATAATAGTACTAAATAAAATTTGAAGGGACCCAAATAGGTATGAATGCTGGTCCAATATGATTTGCCCATAGTATCTAAGATACTATATATATATAACGTAATACAAGTATAAGAAGAATGAACTTGAACATCGTACTACTATTATAGGTAGCATTATTTGTTTACATAATGGTTAGTATTAAATGCTTTTATTAATTCATTTATGGTAGTAGAATTATAATATTATGGATTTTGATATAAATATGAACTTATACTAGTTTTCGTATGATAGATAGAAGATTCACACTATAATTAAGTTATAGATAAAATAATGCAAACGAAAGATGAATACAGCTGATATTTTATAATTTATACATTTAGTGTATCTGATAATGATTGCTTGCATGACAATATAAAAGGTATAATTTTTAGTAACCTGGGGTAAAGACGTGAAAATATGTGCACATTTTAGTATAATTTTGTAAGTATCATACACACGATTGTCAGTAAACATATATAACATAGATACTAGTGAATAATATCTACCGACAAATCACGTAAGGAAAATCTAAGATACCAGACTGATTTTTAAAGTCAAGGTTTTTAGTGATGGATATTGCTTAGCGATAATGTATCTAAGAAAAATTTAAGATATCTGATTGTCCCTTAAGATTCAATACAATATGAAATGGATCTAACTTAATAACATCATATACTTTAATATGTACTAAGCGCAACCGAGAAAATCAGATCATTGCACTTTGTTTATGTCTATGGAGAATTTATAACTACGTGCATGAATAATTAAGTATTTTTTAGAACTAAAATTTGGAAATGGGACGAATACTAAATGAATACATTAAATTAATTTATTTATTATTTTTTATATTTTTTATATTTTTATTACGCATTTTTAATGTTTTCAATTATGAATGTGTTTTATCTTGAGATATCAATATTGCACATTACTGATTTTTGTTCATATCAATTCCTGCTATAAAAGTATGTATTAAGTAATATAAGTAGGAATTGAAGTGTTGAATGAAATTTTAATATGCATTCTTATGTGGGAAATAAAGTATCAAGAAATGTATTAGTTTACAGGAAGTGACATCAGGATTTTTAAATCCCTAAAGTTATAAAGGGTATGTAACATTGGGATTATTTTAACGGCCTGAGGAAGCCAGCCGGTGAAAGCGCTAGCCGATGTTTGTTACAATAAAAACGTTTTTGACCTTTGAAAGTAATACGTGATTTATTTTAAAGATTAACTGCTGCTAAGAACAAGCTTTGAATGTATCTTATTGGGACTGGTTACTGAAAATTTGTGCCTTTCAGTTTTGTTTTGGATAAGCCTGGAGAAGTGAATACTGTTTGGGCGTTTTAGCTGGATATTTCAAGTTACGCCAGCTTGGAGAAATGAATATTGCTTTGGTGTTCCGTTGAAAAGCATTTAAGGTACTGTTGGCATTGAACGCATTTTAGCGTTCTGAGTTCTATAATTCACTACAAGTGTTTTAGCTGGATATTTCAAGTTACGCCAGCTTGGAGAAGTGAATACTGCTTTGGTGTCCCGTTGAAAAGCACTTAAGGTACTGTTGGCATTGAACGCACTTTAGCGTTCTGAGTTCTATAATTCACTATAAGTGTTTTGACTACATTACTGGTAATAATAGCCTATAGCAGGTTTTTTTTCCACTTGGAAAGAGCAATCATTTTTCTATCCTGTGCTGTTTGATTTGCACAGGTACAGAGTAACTTTTATATCCTGTGATAGTAAAAAACTTATCAGCCTGAACACCAGTCACTTTTTAACTGAATATTTTACTCACTTATACAGACTGTGTGTTTTTGGAGCAGCGGTGATTTTTTGCATCTAAATTAAAAATTATATCGGGGTGGCCCATGGAAAGAGAAAATAGGGTATAAGGAATTATGGTGGCAAGTAACCCTAGAAACAGGTAAAACACCAGGCTTAAATGATTACCTGGCTATATTACCACTTTTAAAATTAAGGTCTGCTAAGCTGTGAAAGAAAGTTTGGTACATGTAATATTTAGGTGGAACAGAAGGTGGCACTGTTCATTAAGAATGTAAGTTCCAAAAGAATGAATCAAATAAATTATTTCATAGTCCATTCTCCTACGTCACTGATGTATAAAAGTTTTTTTAAGGTAAATGTGGTGGAAAATGATGATTTTATTCAATAAAATGTATTTATAATAATATTTTATATAAAAAAACAAGGTAACATTTATGAGTTTAAAGGAGGTATATGTGATTAATATACATGAGCCCAAATGAGTGATTATTTGTTTTTTTAAATCAAGTGATGGTATTTTATTGGTTCGTTTGGTTTTAGAAACAGTATAAATGGAATTAGAGATTTTAAATGGAGCATCTGATGAAGTCCATTGAATGAGGATGAAAATGCATGGTGTAATACAAAGCGTTAATGTTTTATGTGTTCTGGCGGTGGAATAGAAATAAAGTTTAGTTATTTGGCTTGAAGCAAGTTCGTGGTTTCTCTCTGAGTCATTTGCACTCCTGTTCCTTTTGGTATATTACTCTCATGAATTGCTTACAATGTATATTAAATGAAATATTTAATCTCTGCAAATCTCTAATACAATACATTGCCATGCAGCTCTTTGTACCATGTATAACCTTTATTTCTAAGGATGTAAACTTTCCCTGTCACAATCATGTCAAAATTATCCATGTAATAGTTTATCAGATGTAAACAACTGTTCTACAATCATTTAAAAATTATCCATACAACAGTCATTTAATTATCTCTGTAAAAACCTGTGCAGTTTCACCTGGTCTGTGTCTGAAAAAGATGCATGGACCAGATCATTTACCCAGTCAACAGAGGAAAAATGAAATAAAATAAAAAGTGAAGTCTGCTGAACTGCACACAAAGAACATGGAGGAGGAAGGAAGCCTTGGACTGCAGGATGAAGGTCATTAACAGCTCATAACCTTAATAGTCCATTGACAGTCAACGTGGTGATGGGAGTCTGATATGGGTAAGGCATATCATGGATATGGAGAACAATTTACCTTAGAAATTATTGGATCAAGACATCTCTAAGGAAGACAGAACATGTTTATAAGGGGCTACCTTAAATGTAAGCTACAGTTACTGGATCAAAGAATGTTATCAAGTAGGGACACCATAAAACTCCATTGCCAATCATGAGCAGACAGATGATCCACTGTGGTGACCCCTAACTGGGAAAAGCCAAAAGAAGAAGAAGATGCAGACTGATTATTCCTCAAAATGTGTCAGTGGCTCAGCAGATAGCACACTTGTCTCTGATACTAGAAGATCAGAAGGCTGTTGGTTCTGTTCCTACCCAGGTACTTGGACTCACTCCCTGAGTCTGTCATTCTTTGGATAAAATGTTAAACTGAGGTCCCATCTTTTTGAGTTGGTGGAAGCTTAAGTGGATATAAAAAAACCCATGGCACTTATTGAAAAGAGTAGGGGGGGGGGGGGGGTTTGCAGTGCCCTAGCCAAACTTCACATAGACAATGTTATTACCACCTTGTATCTTCCCTGAACTGTGTCTGCCGGCCTAGTGGTACTAAGTCAGGCTACAAGGTTTAAATAAATAAAATAAGAACAAGAACTTTCTTCTACAGTCCATGCTCTTCCCAGAAGAAATCCATTATTTGGGGGATAATTGCTAGCATACATAGAACTAAATGTGCTTTTACCCAACAGTCTGTTGGCTAAATACAGAACCTACAGGTAAGTAAGTGGATTCTAGATGGCTCTACCCTGTTAATTAACACCCAACTTATTGCTGTTTAAGTTATGTACCCATTTAACTGTTCTGCTGAATGCTTTGTTTCTCTTACGTTATTCGTGGAATAAGATAAACTTTATTTATTTTCATTTGTTAACTGGGTAGATAAACTAGTCCTGAGACCCTTTTCAGCAATGACTCAGGCCAAAAGGTAAGACAATATACATTCACATCAACCAATCATTATAACAACATTGTACATACAATTACATGATGAATTTTTAGTAAGGATTTATACTGAACATTTATACTTGGTATGTCTGCCACTTTGTGATTCTAATACTAACACTGCAAAATTTAACTAACTCACAGCGGCAAGCATAAAAGCACATTTTTTTATACTAACCCCACAAACAGTTTTCATGTTGTTTCAAATACCTTATTTGAAGTAATCTGCTTTTGTGTAATGTTTAGCAGTAAGCACTGCACTTTAGAAGAGGTTGTATCATTAGTTCAAATGCATTACCGTTTTTAGGTTCATAGTTCATAGGTTCATAGTTTAGTACTAAGCTAACTGCCCTTGTGAGCCATTTTAAGCCTAGTCAATTATCCCTTGTGAGACTCAAACCTTGTACCTTGTGTTTGTAAGGCAAACACCTTAACCATTAAGCCGCCCTCCCAACCCAAAATAAACAGCCTCTGCAAGGGTCAAACCCAGGACCCTACACACCATAAACAAAGTGATTTACCACTAAGCCATGCCCAATGTAAAAAAACTAACTGCCTTTGTTGCCAATTGTAAGTGTAGCCAGTTACCCCATGTGAGAATCAAACCTTGCATCTTTGGTTTATAAGGCAAATACCTTAACAATTATGCCAACCTCCCACCCTTATTGGTGTTTCATGTTTTGTTTGACTTTATCTGACTTTGATTTTGTGTAATGCTTAGCTCGCTGTATTTATTACAGGGCTTTATCAGTGGCTTTAACTGCTTTTCCATCTGCTCATTGCTTTTCTTTGCCTGTTTTGAGGTCTGATAGTAATTAGAAATAAGTCCTTTCCAATTTGTTATATGATCTAATGACTTTGCCATTAACTGTTTGTTGCTTTGTGCAAAGCATTACTAGGTCACACACTGGCAATGGCAAACATAAAAGCATCATTATTTTCTTTTTTATGTTTATGTTTACCTTATAAAGGCTTTTCATGCTGCTGGGGTTTGATTTGCATTGTATTCAGAAGGTTAGAATGATGAGAAGACAAGTGTATTTTGAATGTCAGGAAAAGATAAACAGAATTAAAAATGTGCACTTAGGTTTAGGTTTGCCAGTAGATGTCTATGTGACCTTTTCAAATAATTGTTCTCCGTGAAGAATCACCCAATCACACAGATGCATACTTGCAAACATATAATTATTTTTCGAATGTCACTCCATAAAGGCTGCATGCTGTTATTAGGTAGAATGAGTTTTAGAAGATTTCAACATACATCACTGCATTTAAAAAGGGGGTTAGTTCGAAGAACTGCAAATGCATTTCTTTGGAGTAATTAGACCGAGCATTGTAGTTTTAACTTCTTGGAATGCATTGATTAAGATTTTCAAGATGTTATCAGGTAAGAGTTTGTAAAATTAGACCATCCAGCCCTGGTGTCTTTTTTGTCTTAAAATTTTTTATTTGTTCCTTTAATTCTTTAAAGGAAAGAGGTTTATCTATGTTATTAATATTGTGTTTGGATAGCTTCTTTTGAATATTATTAGCAAAAAGGTTGTTTATATTTTTGTTATCACTGCTAGATGAGTTATTATTATTATTAATATTCTTGTAACGTTTTTTAAAACATAAGATTTTTTTTAGATCTGTAACTTTGATAGTCTGATTATTTCTAGTGTATATTATTTCTTTTATATGACTTTTCTCATTTAAATATTTTGATCTAATCAGAATCCCGTGCATACTCTTGGGATTAATTGAGTAGGGTTGTAATCTGATTTTTTCCAGATTTATTGATATTTTAAGCTGCATGATACCCTGATATTCCTTGTTCAGTTTACATATGTCAGCTAATGCAGATTTGTAATTTGATGTAAGTTTTAGTTTTAATTCATCAATTTCTTTTTGTATGTTTATCAGTTTTTTATCCCACTCTTTCCTTTTATTTATATACCAACTTTTGACTTTACTGTGTAAGACTACCTTTAAAGTGTCCCATAGGATAATATCTGAAACCTCTCCATTATTATGAACATCTAGGTAAAGCTTTATTTCATCTAGAAACCATTCTTTAAATCCTTCTACTGTTACTAGATAAGCAGATAGTCTTTGGCAGAAGTTTAAGGGGTCAGTATTAAGTGTCACACTGATGGTGATAGCATTGTGGTCAGACATAGGGCATGATGTCAGCATTACATTATCAGTTTTGGCCAGTAAAGAACTGGTTACAAAGACTTTGTCTATGTTGTTCTGTGTGCCAAATCTGTAAGAGTAGTGAGAATACTTCAGGAAGGATAATATTTTTATACCGTAATTGTCAATTAGGTTTCTGTCTTTTATGTAGTTGTTCTAGTACTTGGCAACAGGGGACATCTTGAAGGGCTTAGAGCTTGTGGTTTCAGTGGAGGACAAGATACAATTAAAATCACCTGCTAATAGTAACTCACCTTTAGACTTTAATGTTATGGTGTCTAAATGTTTTTTTCACAGTTTTAGTCCCAATACCCAGTATCCAGTAGGTGTTTGCAAAGGTGCATATCTTTTTATCTAGTTTTAGTATGACTAAAGCAAACATACCATCTTTGCTTGAGTATGAGTCAACTATTTCTAGAATTCTCATTGATTTTCTGTGTAAAAATTAGGACACCTCTTCTTTTGCAGTTGCAGTTTGAAACTTACCAAAATCTTATAATACTTAAATGTTAATTTGTTTAGATCTTCTATTAATAAGTGGAATTCCTGAATGAAGGCAAAATCTGCTTTATGTAGCATTAAATATTTGTTGACACTACTCCTTTTCATGGGGTTGTTCAACCCATTGACATTAATAGATATATTATACAATGACCCCCCATTAATATTCCAAAACGTGCACACTGATTGGTCAGCATGCACGTTGTAAATCAGAGTTATACTAATGGATAAAGGTCCGGTTGCCCGGACTTTTTCCATTAGTATGTCTTTTTTTACACAACGGAGAATGCAAGATCTCCATTGCTTTTTCTACACTGTCTCGTTATGTTAAACTCGTTTAACATAGTGATACAGCTTTAAAAAAAGTAACGGAGATCTTCCTATCTCCGTTGCTTTTTTAAAGGTGTCTCGCTATGTTAAATGGGTTTAACATAGTGAGACAGCTTAAAAAAAAGCAACAGAGATTCTTCGTTGCTTTTTTTAAAGCTGTCTCACTATGTTAACCTCCTTTAACATAGCGAGACAGTTTGTAAAAAGTAACAGAGATCTTGCTTTCTCTGTTACTTCCACCCACAGCTCTGATGTACTGCATAAGCATACGCATACACAGTACATCAGAACTGTCACAGAATACCAGACAGCTGTGGAAGGGCAGCAAGGAGGCATTATACAATACCATTATTTAAGAAAAGTAATTATTTTTTTTCTTAAATAATGTCATTGTATAATAGCAATAACCCACACCTGGGTGTGGTTAATGCTGGATTTGCCCACGGTTGTCTTTGTCTGGCCACTCGGGCTTCGGCCTCGTGACCAAACCACAACAACCATGGGTAAATCCAGCATTACCCACACCCAGGTGTCGGTTATTGCTATAATGTTAAATACTATCATTTGATGGAGACTGCTATTATAAGTAAAAGTGAAAAGTGCTTTCATTGATTCATTATGACAAATACATTTTTTTTTAAACTGTTATAGATAACATAAAAACTCTAAAATTGAAAATAAAACTATATATTTTAATAACCTTCTGCATGGATATACTATATCCAGGCTTACGATGTCTCTCGTAGAAGCAACAAACTAACCCTCTCATGACATCTATTGGGAATTTCTAGCTACTGCAAGTTAATAGCAAACAGAAGGGAAACCGGCATGTACATTAAAAACATACAAAAGGAAAAATTCATATTAATATACTATGTATGCATGAACTAAGAACATGAAGCTGTATACAATTTCTTAAAGTTCTTTTTATCTAAACAGGCTAAGATAAATTGATTAATCTTAATAATTGTTTGTTGCTATAAGTAAATACAGGACTGTTTTGTTTGTGCCTTTCGGCTTTTCCCGGTTAGGGGTCACCACAGCGAAACTCCGGTCCGCTAATGATTGGCAGTAGAGTTTTATGTGCTGGCTTGCTGGGCCTAATGCACAACCTTCAACGAAGGAACGCCCATTCACGCATGTCACCACACAGAAGACGCTCTAACTGAGAATCGAATGGGCAACGTCTAACTGTCAGGTGACAACGCTACCGCAGCACCACCACCGCAGTTAAGTAAATACAGGACTGTAATGTCACTAAAGCAGACAGGAAAAAGGATGCATTTGAAACTGTCACTGTCAGAAGCATATTTGTAATTCTTATTTAAATATAAATGTAATTCAGATTAAATAAATCACTATTTGCAGTAAAACATATGCTTATAAGACTTTTTAGATAAAAAATAATTGCTAAATGTGTGAAAACACAGTTCAAACAATCATTCTTGAATCTGACTGACTGTTAGAGTTCAGTGAAGAGAAACAGGTTCAGAGGTCACGCCTACTTCTTGGAAGACGGCACTGATTGTTTCTCATGAGTCTGTGAGCTAAGTAAAGCCTTTAGAAGCTTGAGCTTCTCACAAAAGTTGTCAAAATTCCAGAAAAACGTAAGTAGGTAGGAATTTTCTAGTGAAGTGAAGCTTTTAAGCATAACTTATAAAATGATGAATATTTAAAATAAAGGCTCCAAATTACCAACCATACACAGCTATAAGCTATATTGGCTAATTGGGGTACATTGCAGAAGCTCAGTTAAGTAGTAAATGGACATATAATAATAAAATGTCACCACTTTCTTTTTAATTACTTAAAAGTAACACAGTAAGCATATCTCTCTCCTGTAGTGATTAAATACTATGACAGTAGTACTAAAACAGAAAGGAAAGGCACATACATGAAGAAATAAGTATAGGATATAAAAGAAATATATATAAATATAGGAAATGATTAAGTGATTTTATGCCATTTCTCTAGTGCTATGCCATGTATATAAAGAGATAAAAGTATAAAATAGTAGTTTGTAGTTGGAGAAGATTTTGATTTACTTGAATTTTGAGTAATATATATTATGTCCCTGTATCACATAAAATCTTTTCTGCTCTCCCCCTAACTTGCCACACCTCATCTCCTCACTGCTTACCTCAGCTATTCTGTACTACTGAAATACTTCCTATTAGGAACTACTATCCTACAAACTATTTCTCACGCTATGACATATCTCCCAAATAGCTTTTTTTCCAGATTTCATTCCTTCATTTTTATGCTTTGTACTACCAATAGGGAATTCAAAGTTTTACTATTTATATACCAAGCTTGCTTAAATCAAACTAAGGTACGAAATATCTCCTTGATTGTATATATATCCCACTGTGTAGAAATATTCTGTCATCCATGGATTATGTGTTGTCATATAAAGACATGGAGCTCTGATTGTACATATGCCACTGTACAGAAATTTTTTTGTCATTTGTTGTATTAGTACAGTTATATTATGGAGCTTTTCTCCCCAGGCCTCCACTGTAAATGGACATTGTTCCAGTCAGATTTACCCGATAAACAAATGTAAAATAAAAATAAAATAAAAAAATAAATATCTATAAAGTTAGCATTGTTGTGGGAAAGATAATAGGAGAGAAAAACATTACATTACCTTCTGTGTATGATTCCACATTATTTAGAAGTGAGAAGACAAATGTGAAGTTACGTATAATCGTTTGTCTCTGGATTTATTTTTTTCTTCAATAGTCCACTCATTTTTTGAAGCTTGTGTTTTTAAGTTCATTGAAGAATCCATGGGTTCAGGTTGACTTAAAAGGTTCTTTTTCTTTGGACAAATGTGGATGCTAGTCAAAAGTTTTCTTTCCTTCTGACAGGGATAGTCTTATTCTTGTTGGGAATATGAGTTGTGCTTTGATTCCTTCCTTTTCTAATGACTTTATTAGAGGGACACATGCTCTTCTTTTGGACATTACAAGGAGTGAAACATCATTGTCAAACCTGATAGCTTGGTCACCAAGTTTTAATGGAGCAAGGGACCAGGCAGTTCTTAAAACAAGGTCTTTGTCTTGAATGGAGATAAATCTTACAATAATAGATCTTGGACAGCTGTTTTTAATGGATACAGAAGTTGTAGTTAAAGACCTATGTGTCCTTTCTACCCCAAAGGATAGTGCTTCATGTAAGTTTAGGATTTCAGGAATCTAAGTCAGGAAATTAATCATATTGTCCCCCCTCCATCTGCTCCAGGATGCCATAGATTCTTATGTTGTTTCTCCTGGTTCAATTCTCAGTGTTGTCTATCTTTTCAATGAGTCTGGTGTTTTCTTGAAGAAGAAAGTCTATGTTTTTCTCTCTTTCTGTTAACCTGTAGTCTATATCTGTTACAGAATCTTCCAAAGCAGCAATCTGGGCAGTTTGTTGTTTAAGGACTTCATTTAATAAGGTTATTTGTTTGGTGGAATTTTCTTTTATATTGTCCACTTTTAAGTTTAATTTGTCTATTTTACTCACTAAGTCTTGAACTGTAGTAAGGATTGCATGTATTTCTTTCTTCATTGGAGTTTCTTGCTGAGAAAATTTGGAGCTGCTCATCTTCCTTCGTGAATGTGGTTTCAATGTCCCTTCTATTTAAAAGTTGGACAGGAAAATATGAACATTTTTGTTTAAAAATTACACCAAATTGTAGCTTATAACTTCCAGAATCTGATTTTAGTAGCTTCAGTTGTTTGTTGGTGAAATTAAATAAAAAATCCTGTCAGAAAAAATAAAGACTGCAGAGCTCAAGAACTCTTTTGCTTTTAGCTTGCCATCCAAGCATTTTTCTTACCTGCTATTTTTACAGTAATTATGCTTTAATCATGTAAAGTGGGCTTCCTGATTCTAAAATATGTGGTTTGTACTTTAGTTGATTCCCTGAAACAATATTGTTTGGTGTTTGTATTCCCTGTATGAAGAACATCTGCCAGGCACTTCCTGATTCTGAGTTATGTGCTTTTGCATTTTGTGATGCAGTGGTGAGGGAGGAGATAAACAACTTGTAGTAGATTATAGCAATAACCCACGCCTGGGTGTGGGTAATGCTGGATTTACCCACGGTTGGTGTGGTTTGGTCACGAGGGCGAATACATGCAAAAATAAAATTAACACACATAAACTATATACAATTGTGCTAAATCCTCAATCAAGTAAAACAAGCTAATAAACATTAATTGTTTGTATTTGGTTAGAGAATAATGCCCCAGTATTGAATAATTATAGATATAAAGATAAGAAAATATTTAAGTAAGTATGAATAGCTCATAAATCCATCTTAAGGGTCGAGAAAATTAAGTGTTGGTCTTTATTGCAGAATACAGTCAAGCAATACATTCCAGTAATCAAGAAAATGAGGATGTAAGTTTTGGCTGTACATTAAGTACTTATGGGCCATTAAACATTTGATAGCCATTTGTCTAAAACCTTTCCATGTAAGTAAGGATTTGTCTTTCCAATTCAGGGTGATATATTTAATATGGGTAAATAAGGTGATTAAGATTCATGTTCATAGTCTTGATAAACCTGGAGGGGGTATATGCAAAATGGTGAATTTCCAGGAGAGGTTGGACTTCTCATAGCCCATTTTTTGTAATTTGGCCCTTAATGAGTGCCAAAGTTTGTAGGAACATTTACAGCTCCAAACAATGTGAAATAAATCAGCCTTCTGGTTATCACAATATGTATAAATAGGGGAGGTTGAAGGGTGAAATTTAATAGAGCTGGGGAGAGATATTCATTATTTAAAATCATGAGTTGTGTATAGTTAACTTTTTAAATGGAATAGATTTTGATGTTAACTGGATAGATGGGGTTATATGATTAGTTGAAACTATAGGATCCAGATCGGGCCAGTAATTGCAAAAAAGTACATCATTTTAGTAATGAATGGAAATTATAAGGTTGTATGAATTCAAAATCATATTTTTCTTCATTGAGAGTATGTTCCATAGTGCTTTATATGAATTTATACCTGTCATATCCAGATTGGACTCCTCCAGAAATTTAGTACACATATCTCTAATTTGTCTCAAAATAATGGCGTAACTTTTATGAAGGTTTAAAGATAGTCTCATCTCAGTGATTGCTTCGTATAAGGATAAATGTGTAGTAAACTTTTTATTTTAAGGAGAGGAAAAGTATTTAGAGTTAGGATTTTATTGTTAAGTTTAAGATTAGGATTTAGATGTAAGGGTTGCAAAATATTAAATGCACTGGATAAGTTTATGGCTTCAAAGAGTTTTTGCAAGCTAGTTATTTTATTTTTTAGAGATATTTGTAATTTGAGTTTTTTCATATTTCCTTTATTAAGGAAGGTGAGAGCTTTTGGATTAAAATTCAGAGTTTTAACATACTTATAAAATACTTCTATCTAGGTTGGGGCCCATTTTGCCTTATCTGGGTTATAATCTGAAATTGCTAGTACTCTGTTAGAGTTGATTATTTCATAATATAGTTTGAAGTCAGGGATGCCAAGACCACCTTTATTTTTATAGTATACAAGTTTTTTTGTAAGTGATTCTGATTGATTTAGATGACCATATAAATTTGGAGAGTGAAGAGTGTAGAATTTTAAAAAATGTATTATGTACTAATATATTACAAGCATTAAGAACATATAAAATTCTTGGAAGGATGATCATCTTAACAAAGGCCACTTTTGCCAATAATGAAAGTTGGAGTTTATCCCATCTAAGGAGATCCTGTTGAAGAGATTCCCATAAATTTGTAACATTACTTTGATAGAATAGTTTTGAATCTTGTTCATAGGTTCATAGGTTCAAAGATTAGTATTAAGCTAACTGCCCTTGCGAGCCATTTTAAGTGTAGCCAATTATCCCTTGTGAGACTCAAACCCTGCAACTTGTGTTTGCAAGGCAAACACCTTAACCATTAGGCCACCCTCCCAACCCTAAATATTTTAAGGAATGACTTACCTTACTCTTTATAGGTAAAAGATAGTTAACTGACAATATTGATTAATTGGAAAAAACTAAAGATTTCTCCAGATTTTATTTATTTATTTATTTCCAGTTTGATTACCAGGGAAGTCCACCAGGCCCAGAGAGCCCATAAAAGCTCCATGAAACAGATTACAGTAAAGATTGCAGTCCAATAAAAATAAAAGTACAAGTACAAATACATATAAAATAATACAAAGTGTGAGCAATATTGTCCATAGTGAAAAATATTCTGCAGATACATTTTAACAAATTCACACAGTTAAAGTCAAAAGTCAAAAGCTATTTACAATATTTACAGAGTGGGAGAGTTCATATGGGAATTAACTATAGAAGGTTATAGCCAGCTATAAGGTGCTTACAAACTCAGGAGGATACCCTCCCAGGTGCTTTTGTTAAAGCGTTCTAGGTAGGGAGAATGCCGTTACATTTCCATTTGGAGAAGAGGTAGGTGTAAAGCTGAGTTTTGAAGTTGTTTGTGTTTGACATTGACAGGTTTAATTTATAATTTGAGAGTTTCAGGAAAATATTTATAGAGTTCAAAATGTTTAGTATGTCAGAGTTGGGTAATGTAAAGTATAAATTAAGGTCATCCACAAATGCAGATAAAGCAATCTTAGTATCGTATATTGTATGTAATATGATTAAAAGTTTTCTGATTAGTAAGTAAAAACGTGGGTTCAATGTATAAATTAAAAAGATATGGAGACACTGGGCACCTCTGTGTAGTACCATTTTTAATATAAATCCAGAAAGAGATGGTCCTGTTAATTTGCAAATAAATGTGAGCTTTAGAGTGTTTTTATGGATTGGAAGAAGTCTAAAGGTATACTAAAATGAGGCAGGACCGAAAATAAGAAGTCCATGTTTAGTCTTTCAAAAGTTTTGGAAGCATCTATTGCCAAAGCAAATATTGGGGTACAATTTTGATTTGATAAAGTTATCATTGCCTCCAGGGTTAAAGTATGATCACATGTTTATCTAAGTTGTATAAATCCAGATTGATTGGATAAAACAATGTAAGGAATAAGTGATTTAAGTCTATTTGCCAGGAATACAGCAAATATTTTCAAAACCAAATTAACTACAGATCTATAGTTCAAGTGAATATCAATTATGTTATTAATTTTAATATAGCTGAATAGTAATAAGAGCAGTTTTTGAAATTTTCTGAGTAAAGGTTTTGTAGAATTCCACTGTGAGTCCATCTGGACCTGGAGCTTTGTTAGGTTTAAGATTATTTATTACCATAGTTATTTCATGTTGGGTAAACAAAATTGAGAGGGAATCTTTTTGGGCCTGGCTAAGTGTTGGGAATTTCAGTTGACTCAGGAATTGCTCAAACTCTTGCTCCTGTAGAGGGGATTTTAGGTCACTATATGATTGTGAATATATATTTTCACATAAATGGATTATACCCTGGCTTGAATAGTAGGATTTATCTTGATATGATATGTTGGATATAAAAGGAGAAGGCTTCCTCTGATTTATCAGTCTCACTAAGAACTTAGATGGCATTTGCAAGAGTTATTATTTCCTGAAAGGATAATCAATTTAAGTATAACAAATATAGTTCTTTCTGAAGGTAGGTAAGTTGTTTTTCAGATTCTTGGTTATACCTTTCTTAGGTAGGTACTAGGCTATCAGCCCTGGGGGCCTATACAAGCCCAGCCAAAAAGGTACCCTGGCTTTTGCCACCCAAGAAAATTATTTTCCTGTGCCACTGTCGAGCAGAGCCACAGAGGTGATCCCCGGGGTGAATTTCCTATTTCCCATCCAATCATCAAGATTTTTCTTGAAGAGTGCTAATAAGGAGCTCTGTTTGATATAGATAGGTAGTTTATTCCAGAGTATGGGAAGTCTCTGGGACAGGAATCTATCCCTCTGGCATGTTCTGTCTTGTAGTTCTAACTCCAAATTAGTAATTTTTTTCTTGATATTTAGTTCTTTAGCAATTAATGCTTTCTTATAATAGGAAACCTTGTTAATGAGGGTCCCTGCAATTAAGGATTTTATAGAGGCCCAGTAAATGTCCAATGGATGTTGTAAGGTATCAAGTGAAATTAAGAAATCTTCTAGAATAATGTTAATTTTTCATATCACTTCTTCTTCTTTTAGTAATAAGTTAGGGTTTAATGACCAATTATAGCCCCTAAATCTAGTAGTAGTGTTGCTATGCCAATAAAGAGTAAGTGTTATTTTAGAGTGATCCGAAAATAATCTAGGCTCTATATGGAAGTTGTTATTAAAAATTCAAGAAGAACCCAGAGATTAAGAAAAAGTCCAACATGGAACAAGATGTGTGACATTAAGAAAAATAGGTGAATCTGTCTTTTCGTGATTTGTTAGCTTGAAAAATGTATGGGTCAAAGAGGTTGAAATCATTTTTTAGTTCAGTACTGGCTGTGATAGCATAACTATTTAATGAACTTTTTATGTTTGTCCTGTCTGAGGTGGGATCCTGAATAGTATTCCAGTCACCCCCTATGATGTAGTAGTAGTTAGGAAAACAAGATAAGATATTATAGATAGATATAATTCATATTGTCTAGCACAGGGGGCATATGGTATCTGACTGTTATATAACTCCATCTTCCTTCCAGGTCAGCATCATAGTATAAAATGTTCTCTTGAAAGAACTTTTTGATAATGATTGCAACCTCTATGCTATTGGAATTTTTTTACCAGCAGCAATAATTGATTAATCCACTTTTTTCCTATATCATTTTTCCATTGTTCCAGTAGCACAAGTGTGTATTGTATGAATATTAGATTTGCTTTAGATTTAAAAGCTAGATGAAAAAACAGTTTCCTTTTTTTGTCTAGTTGAATCCTCTGAACATTCCACAAATCAGTAATCCACATAATAAAAATTAATATATATATATATATATAATAATCAATAAAGGTGGCTTCACTTCACTTTAAATGATTTAAATAAGAAATAACGAGGGCATCTATATAAAAATATTGGCAGATAACACACATCTCTTCCTGCTTTTTCCCTGTGACTAATCACAAATCTACTTAGCCTGGGAGAGAACAATAGGGTAGCAAACAGAGACATAATAGGGAAGATAGAAAGTACACCGAAAAGCATTGTGTCTCTAGTAAAAATTTCTTGTAAATCAAACATTTCCAATAAAACAACATTCATATAGCTTACAAATAGCATAACTCACCTAACACACTAACTTATTAACACTTATCTCCCAGTATATGATTAATAATACAGGCATAAGGTAGAGAGCTAATAACTAGAAAACAGGTTGGGAAGTTGTTGGAATAAAAACATACAATGAATGCAGACTAGTGGAAAGGGCCATTAGCCATCTAGACTTCTTGAAATATACATCTAAACTACTGCATAGCTGCAAAACTACTTTTATATACCAAGTCCATTTGTTTTTTCCTAATACAAGGAGATATAATTAAAACAAATATTAGTCATACCTTAGATCTGAATATTATAATAAGATGTAAACAAACCAAAGAAGGACCAGGAGCAGGCTGCAGATTCCAGTTTCAAAGTAGTTTATTCGAGAACAGACGACATCCAAACACAAAACAACACTAGCGTTTTCATAGGTGTGTACCCCACTTCGTCAGGTGTAACAATGTTTCATTTAAGCATCATTTTATACTCTAGAAGTGCTGCAAAACAGCCAGTGACTGGTCACATCATATTTTTACTTAAAGCCACACAAACACATTTCCTTAAAGAAAGTGGTACAAATATAAAAGCATACATAATAATGTACTGAATATGCACATGAAACTTTATTAAAAGTATTAATATATATATATATATATATATATATATATATATATATATATATATATATATATTAAAAAAAGCATATATTAAAAACTAATACTTAAAATGTGAACACATGAAAAACTTTTTCATCGAAAAAGTGGTCTCTTCTTTAAAATAGGCTTCAGAGGTATATGGTCATTTATTTAGAGAACATATATATCATATTAATAGAAGGGATAAAGTTTGTGCACTTTCTAAGCATGTCAGTGACAATGATGATGGACATACTTTTAAGTTTATTGTGATAGGAAGGGTTAATGAGAATATCAGAGGTGGTGATGTCCACAATAAAACTGAGGCCTTAGAAGCCAAATGGATTGTTAGACTGAAAGCAGACTGTGGGCATGGTTTAAATATCATGTGATCAGTCACTGGCTGTTTTGCAGCACTTCTAGAGTATAAAATGGTGCTTAAATGAAACATTGTTACACCTGACAAAGTGGGGTACACACCTATGAAAGCGCTAGTGTTGTTTTGTGTTTGAATGTTGTCTGTTCTGGAATAAATTACTTTGAAACTGGAATCTGCAGCCTGCTCCTGGTCCTTCTTTGGTTTGTTTACATTTGGACTACATTTGTTTTTTGGGCCTGGAGACTTGCATTTGGTGGTAGCTATTTCTCTGATTCTCATTATAATAAGATATTTAAGATACTCAGAATACCAGTTCTCTTGTAGATAGGTAGAAGGTATTTTAAGATATTTTATAACAAGTGAAATACAATTATTAAGTATAACAACAAATACAGTTTTAAAAACAGACTGTAATAATAACTTTATAACAAGTAGTTTATCAGCTATGACGTAACTAACCATATGACCAAACAGCGAAGAAAAAGTATAGGTTGCCAAACTCTTAATGTTAAGTTTGCCTAATAACTTAAAATGGACTCTCAGATCACATATGAGAAGAATTAAATTTCAACAACACAAAATTAAGAGAGAGCCATCCTATGGTCCTTTTCTTATAATAATAATCTAGTTTGGTCACCTACAAAAATGGTCACAAAATAATGACCATAACTAAACAATTGAATCAACCATTGCATTCACAATTCTTATCTACTAGCAATTGACACAATAGGACATTAATCTAAATTAAACTAAATAAAGCAGTGCATAAAATAAGACCAAGGATAAGTATATAAGTTATATAACTTAGTTGTAGGTGGTATAATTATTGTTATAATATATTCCAAAATACAAACTAATTTGCAACATTGTATACTAAGATGCAGTGATTAGAGACACAAAACTATTATAAAACAGCATTATCTGAGAACCAGAACAATATCTAGAGTCATTAGTGGTTTCAAAATACCTGTCAGCCATTTCAACGCCTTTGACATTATAGAAACACTGGAAATCTTGTGGCAATGTTATTTTAAGATTCATGAAAAGCTTAATTGATCTTACCAAATAAAATAATGCAGATGGGACTGTCTTGCAAATCAAGTAGCATTACAAATGCCCCCCCCCACACACACACACACACACACACACACACACACACACACACACACACACACACACACACACACACACACACACACACGCACACACACACACACACACACACACAAAACAACATTGAAGCTCTGCTGCTCATACATATTAAAAGAGATTGCATATCGAGCAGATTTAGAGAGCTTAGCTATTTAGAAGATTCTGAAACAAACCTGATCCTATATGCAAGGTAGAGTTCCCAGATTAAAGATCTTCATTCCCACTACACTATTTGGTTATATAAACAGAAATAATACTGAGCATTTGACAGTTCAAGCAATTCTAGCCCACATAAGAAGATGGTCCTGAATAGTACAGTCTTCCGATCATCTTCACTGTATAAATGAAATGTAAAAATCACGTTAGGTATTTTAAGACCGCTCCTGTCCCTTTAAGAAAGTGAAGAAGCTTGAGAAGAGGAAGTATTCTTTAGGGGGCCATTGCAGATAACCGTCATTGAAGGATCGCCATGTAAACAGGAAAGCTACCAAACATCTCCAACTAGGAACTAGATTCTCAGCAGAATTGGACCACTCAAAAAGCCATAAAGTTAAGAAATTGTTCCAGAGGGAATAACTTCCTCCATCATGAATATATCACCAGTACTCTAACCATTCCATGTAAGGAACAGCCTGTCATGAACCCAATCAATCCTTAGTGGTATCAGTGTTAGGTATTTCATTAAATGCATTAAGAAAACCATGTTTTGCTTCATGTAGTGTGGACATATTGAATTTAATACATTTATATTAAAAAAGCAATGTATTGGGGTATTTAATCTGGAATTTAATATTATGTTGTATCAAGTACACACAAAACAGACAGTGTTTTTGTCTTTCTTGTTTAATCTACAGGGGAAGGCCTTGTATGAAAGAATTTTATTGCTGTTCCAGATGAGAGACTTTTTTTTAGCAGTAGAGAGAATTTTAAGGATGCCTTGATAGTTAAGTAACTTAACGTAAACTTGTCTCGGTTTATCCAAGTCTGGTGAAGAAGAGATTGCACAATGAGCTCTCTCAATGGTAATGGACTTTGCCTCTGAAGTATTTTCCAGTAAGAAGCCGAAAATTTGTTGAATTGAATCCAATAGTTTTGGTTGGTCAGTGCTCTCTGTTATACCTCTTATAATAATATTATTTTGCCTGGATCTTGCTTCAAGATCTACGATATTTTGTTGTAAATTCTGTAGGGTTTTGAAGTTGATTTCCATCTCTTTTTGGAGTTTGTCAAGCCTAATCTCATTTTCTAAAAGTTTGGCTTCCGTTTTTTTTCCGTTCTATTTGCAATTTGATTTATGGACTCTCCAAATGTTTGAAGTTGGTCAGAGAATTTCTAAACGGAAACCTGTATAGGCTGGAGGGCAAGTTTCAAGTCTTCAAGGCTCATAAGTTGTTCTGGTTTAGATTTACTTGGCAGTTTATTTGATTCTTGCTGTTTCCCAGTCCTAGGTCTTTTAGATGTAGTATCCTTTTCAGGTGAAAATACTGCAGACAATTTTGTTTTAGTAGTTTGAGTATCCATGTTGTCTGATTTGTTTGACATCCTTAGTTTATGTTTTCTTCATGTTTTGAGAGATTTGCAGTTAGGCCTCATGGTAGCAGCCAAGTAGATGTATTTAAGCTAATCAAAGATAATCCTTCTCTCTTTTAGTGTCAGAATCTGCTTCTTATAGTTATATTGCGATGCAAACATAGATTTTAATTCAGATTGGCTGCATTTTATAGATTTAGATGAGCTCTTTACCTAAACTGGTTAGAATAATTTAATATCCTAGTCAGAGACAAGTAATAGCAGTGTTCACAGGTAGGCAGCCATCTTGATCTCTCGCATTACTAGGAAATTTGAATACAGAAATCAGCAGTAAAATGGTTACCTATTTATTTTGTGTTATCCCTTTATTAGTCTCATGCAAAGAGCTTAATGTACTTCATGATAACAAGCAGTTTATTTATGCATAGTGGCATCTTAATCTTAATTTTCACAAATTTACCCAGCGGTAAGAATAAGACTATTATTTATAATTGGACATGCATTACTTTCAGGGAATATGATATATCAAATACAGTAAGTTCACATACTTCTTTAGATATGGTCTGACCTATCCCCTGAATTAAATGCCCTTTACAATTTAATAAGTCAGTCAAAATTGAGTAACTTCACAATTTAAACTTTTTATATAAAATTTCTTCTGACATTTGTCAGTTTTGGACAGAAAATCTACTTTATTTAATTCAAAATGAGATGCTATTAAAAAGCTACATCATATTACACATTACAATATTTATAAGATTAGATATTTGGAGTAAAAAGGAGAAGGACCATTCATACAATTTTCAACAGGAATTACTGCAGACTTTGCAGGAGATTATTTTTCAAGAATACTTTCAAAATGATCCAACCTCAAAAAGAAATGCATTTAATTAATATATTAATGCATGAAAACTAAAATGAAGAGATCCGAATCATGTTCATATTGTAGTACAAATGCAATAAGTCAAGTATTAATGCAGCAAACGAAAATAAAAATCTGTCATAAAACATCCTATATTACTAATTTAATTATTTAACTCACACCACTACTCATTATAATAGTTCTGCAATATTGCTGATAAGTTTATATTTTTGAAAGAATTTATACAATAAAACATTTTTGAAAAGACAACTATGAATATTTCTCTGTAAGGTTAAACTTCAATCTTCTCCTTTAACTTTTTCAGGCTTCACCTGCAAGATCTGTTTAAAGCAATTAGTAAAACTGAAAAATAAGAAAGCCCATTGACCTGATAGAACTCTTTCTGAAATTTATAAGTCATTTACCACCTTTTAGCCTCTTTATATTCAAAGTTGCATATCTTTGAACAATTCCAAATGAATCTCTGGTTCTTTTCTAGTATTTAGCAAAAATGTAAGTAAAGAAAAACAAATGCTTTCAACATTAAATATAATCTATAATCTGATTCCATTTCTAAATATGGGTTATAAGATTATAGCTATTATGTCAACTCATCTCTTTTTTTCAAGTAATTCTTTGCATTGTCTCTCTGTATCAATATAGATTTTGACTTGGAAATAACTTTGCTATCTTACTCATAGACTGTAATCTATTTTAATTCAAATATATTTTCACCAAATTAAGATATGTAAATCCAGACATTCTATTGGAAGCCAGGCTTGTAATTAAAAGACTTGTGGTCTGCACTGTAATAGGTAATCTCTAATGTGTAATTTGGGAGGGTACCTTCAAAGATTGAGATTGTAGCATCTCAAGGATTTCTCCTTTCTCTGAGATACAGAAGTTTCAGACTTGGTATATATATATATATATATATATATATATATATATATATATATATATATATATATATGTGTGTGTGTGTGTGTGTGTGTGTGTGTGTGTGTGTGTGTGTAGCAAGGGTTGTGGGGGGGGTCCAGTCTCCAACTTTGGTGTGTGAATGGAGCTCTCCACTGAAAAAACATGTTTTAGTGTTTTTTAATTACAAACATTACTCTTTTTGACTGTCAATACCTTTAATGATTGCATTTGTGAGTGTCAATCACAAAAGATGCATACAGCAGTAATGGGGTACTTTCTGTAAATTGACATTACAATGTCATTCAGCCTGATCAACAAATATGTTATTTCTTTGGCGTTTGAGAAAATGGCAGTTCTAAAACAACAAATTAATGCAATTCAGAATTTATTAAAGATCCTTAGATCTTAATTGTTATCAATGTTCAAGAATCTAAACAGTTTAGACAGTCCATTGGGGTCAAATATGTATGTCCAATGGCTCATCTCTTTTTATAGTGTCTATAGAAATACTGCTAAGTGTAATAACAGAAAATTAATCTATCACACTTACATATCATACTAAACCTTAGCAAAAAGTTTGTATCTATGCAGATAACCTGTGATTATTATTTGGATGCTTGAAAATCTACCTAGTCTTTTCCTATCTTAGGCCAGCAGCTCCAACTGATTCTTAGGTATCAAGCCAACAAATTAAAATCTAAAATTCTTTATCATAACATTTGTCCTATTCAAATTAGTCCCTGATGAAAACAAAGTAAAACAGTTGGGACCTTGGTATATGCCTGACCCCTTTAATGCACTTGATTTGAACCCAACAATTACCCTTAAATATATTACAGAAAATTGTATCTTATGGAAACTCAGTTTTCTTTTTATAGTAAACACAGTTACACCATACAAGTCTTTTCTAACTAAATGACCCTGCTTTATCTCAAATTAATAGATATCACCTGATTTCAGGTTTTATAATAAAGTAAAAAATATTTTTAAAAAATATGAAGAGTGATCCCCCCACATCCATTGCAATATGTTAATCTGAGATCAAAATTTCTAAGTAACATTACAAGATATGAAATATTTTGCTGTTATGCTAATGCTTAGTATTCAAACACTTGTGTATAACCTAAACAGAAAATATGACCCTAAAATGTTTATCATTTGTGTAATAGAAACATTATTTTTCCAATGAACCCTATCAGCAGATCAAAACTGGCTTGCAAATCAAAAAGCTTAATTCACAATATTCACAATACTTTAAGTTAGAACTAAAATTGTGCTCATCTTTCATTATTTCCAATATACATACAAATTCCAGATTGGGGGACATCAGTTTAACCAAGCAGTTTATACCAGTACTCATGATCTGTCTCTTTCTTCAGAAGAAATTAGCTCATTTGGGATTACTTTCACACATCAAGAAATTTATATTGTCAGAAAGTATCAATTATTTTAAAGAATGTTTTGCCTCATCCAGAAACTCTACTTTTGTTTTATTTCCTTCAGTATAAGAACAAACGTCTTTTCTATACTTATCCTTCCAACGTACAATACTTGCCCACTGATAAATATAAATGTCATCATGATTGGGAAAAGGGTGGTGTACTGATGCCATCTTTAAGACAGTGGCAGCTGTGCTAGACAGATCTTGTTAAGTCTCCTGAAAATAAAACATCTCTTTATTTACTAGTACCTACCAGTATCCCAGAAACTCTACAATATTAACAAATCCCTAAACACTGAATGATGGCATAACTGTGGCCAAGTGGCATTTTTGTTGCATTGCTGGTAAACCTGACTACTTAGTAAGACATTGTTTTAGATGTTTTTTACAAATATTCAGGGTTAAAGTATACAAAAGACAAAACCATAGAGATGAGACTTGGATCAAGTATAAGGCAAGGATATGACACATTAAAGTGGAAACCAACGTATCTAACATTGGTAGTCATGCATCCAATTCATTTCACTGTAGAAGAAAATCTTGAAATATTAAAAGACAAGAATAAAATTTCATTATCAAAATCTGTGTCCAAATTGACATCAGTAATCAGTAAAATCAAAGAGTTAAAACTAGGATCATTCAATTAGCATTCCATACCCTCATAAATCTATGAAACCATGTGAAAAGACAACATGCAACAGATTCCACATATGACCAAGAATTCAATGCTAGGTGAAAAAGGAAGATGCATTGGAAGACAATCTGTTTACATACTTATTCACTACTGGGGATGAGTTTGTTGCATCTACCAACATAAATACTAAATAATATACTTTAGGTTAATCAAGATTGTAAAAATGAGTGGTCCAATGTCTTCTTTCATAACAAAGAGTTGGCCACGACTGGAGTCATGATTGCAGGATATGAAAAAGTAGCTACTAAGAGGACAGAGTTTCACCTAGGAAGACTGGTGTCTATCATAATATGGCACACAATGAAGTTAAAAGGGATCAAAATAGAGAATGACAGAATAATTTGAGGGACACTAGAACTGAAATATGTAATCAGATATTAGCAGGTAAATGTGACAGAGAGTGGGGTTACCTTAAAATTAAAAGATCCCAAGACACTCAAACAGAATTTGCACTCTCGTGCAAAAGTTGTGTGTTTGTTTGAATGTATGTGTACACACACACACACACACACACACACACACATATATATATATATATATGTG